>NW_015656152.1:712247-723744 GCF_001515625.1 Sinocyclocheilus rhinocerous | reverse complement strand
CTTCCCTGTTTTCCCTGTTTGTAGAGAATATAAAATGATTTTAGACACCTGTCAGGAAGACGGTGACACTGTATAAATTTTATAAATTTGAATGTTTTTAGCAACAGAAGTACAAGGCCAGTAAGAAAGAACAGGATGTTGTTTGTTGCTGAATATGTTGAGGCCAGTATTTGGAGTAGCCAACTAAAAGTAACCATGCTACTCTCTTAACTACATTTGTTTAGCAGCATGACAATAGCTCACCTGTTTTCAAAACAGCTTTTTTAGAAACAAGCAATTTTTAGTAGTGATGTAACATGACAAAACTCACATTTTCATTGTTGTTTGTCTTCATGTCACATTATATGAAACGAGCATATTATGCTCTTGTTGAATGTTCCTTTTACTCTCACGAAGTGTTGGGAAATCTTATTCATTTCAGTTTGTTTTGGTGAAACGGTTCATTTTGGTGCCAATGTACCATTTTACTTTTTTGGTAGCACAGTTCAAAAGTTTGTGGTCGGTAAGATTTTTGAAAGAAGTCTCTTCTGCTCACCAAGGCTGCATTTATTGGATCAAAAATACAGTAAAAATAGTAATATTATGAAATATTATTACATTTCAAAATATCTGTTTTCTATTTGAATATATGTTAAAATGTAATTTATTGCTGTGATGCAAAGCTGAATTTTCTTCAGTGTCACATGATCCTTCAGAAATCATTCTAATATGCTGATTTGCTGTTCAAGAAACATTTCTTGTTATTATCTATATTGAAAACAGTTGTGCTGCTTCATATTTTTGTGGAAATTTTGATACGTTTATTTTTTTCATGATTCTTGAATGAACAGAAAGTTCAGCATTTATTTGACATATTTTTTTTACATTATAAATGTCTTTACTGTGACTTTTGTTCAATTTAATTCATCCTTGCAGAATAAAAGTATTCATTTCTTAAAAAAAAAAAATTGTTTTTTAGTTTTATGAATTGTGTATATTTTACATTCAATGTTAAAGTTTGTTGTTATCACCCTAATTGAGATTCTAATTATATATATACAGTATATATATATATATATATATATATATATATATATATATATATATATATATATATATATATATATATATATATATATATATATATATATATATATATATATATATATATATATATATATATATATATATATATATATATATATATATGTGTATAGCTAGTTATAGCTGGATTTCACCTCCCTGTCCCCATTGTACTATTGGGTGTATCACCAAATACTAGTATAGGCTTTTTACCTCTGTAACTAGGTAACCCCTCAGGACGAGATGTCAGCATCACGGTTTTATTCATGTTTTGTAGCTTTGGATTTACCACCAGAACTTTACGTGCACTAGCATTTGTCTGCTGCCGATATATTGCAAGAGGGCAATTTATTTGACATGCAGCTTTCAGAAATGCCTTATTATAGTAAAATATTATTAAAATGTGTGTTTTTGCTATGATAAACGTGACCTGGAACATGCAATTAAGCAAACAGTCATACATAGTGGTGCATTTCTACACTTAAGGATGGATTGCATTTAAACCAACTGTACACCGTACCAGACTTCAAAAGTTTTTAAGCAAACTCAGATGCACCCAAGTTCAGAAAACCGCTTGCACATCAAACCAAATGATCTGACCTCAAGTCCTTAAGCTCTAGTGTGAAATCATCCTCAAAGTAGCTTCCCCAGCACTGCTTGAGATGATTTTATGTGTGAACTGCCGGTTGGTTGTGGTTTGTGTTGTACATACGGTATCTGTCAGTAAATGGGAGTTTGAGCCCTGGTGAAGGAGATACAGTCACAAGAGCCGAGAGCTGTGAAAGCCTCCGTCGGGACACGTGCGCGCACATACACATGCTGAGCTGGGACACGGACACCTGCTCAATAACGAGGGAAAGGGAGGAGAGGATGGAGCGATGGTGGATAGACTAAATCCTTTTTTCCATCATTACCTCAGTCCCGGCCCAGCGATGGCTTCTCTTCAGAACACTCTCTGCCTTCTGCTTGTTTAATTAGTCTCAGAGCTGCTCTCTGTCTCACTCACTTCTCCACTTCTCCACTCCTGTAACCTTGCCGTACTCTGTTAAGTCAAAACCCTTCCTATGTTCCCCACATTTTCTCAATTTCCCTGTCTCCCTTAAGAAGTCACATTATACAGTCGGATCCAAAAGTCTGAGACCACGTTGAAAATCAGGGATTTTTTTTTTTGTACGAACCTGGAAATAAACAGATTTTCCACTCCTGTAACCTTGCCGTACTCTGTTAAGTCAAAACCCTTCCTATGTTCCCCACATTTTCTCAATTTCCCTGTCTCCCTTAAGAAGTCACATTATACAGTCGGATCCAAAAGTCTGAGACCACATTGAAAATTAGGGATTTTTTTTTTTTGTACGAACCTGGAAATAAACAGATTTAGGATTTCAAATCCTAAGATTTTAAACAAAAGAAAAGTTATGACAAAATTAGAGAAACATTATTTAAGATTGACTACTTTTTAGATAGAAATGTAAGTAAATAAGTGTCATTGGTCATGTGACTCGAGATGGACAGATGTTTTCCTTTGAAGCTCAAGATGCTCTTTGGAACGTCTCAAATCTTGCTGGAGAACATGATAATTTTTGGAAAGTCAAAAATGTTTCAAAATAGTTTTTTCAGTTAAATTAACATGCTGATGATAATATAATTTGCAATCATTTATTGATTGTTTTAGCAAATGGAAAATAAAAGCATTTTCACACTTCACTGTATAACAAACATGCATTTGTTAAAGAAACGAAAATTTTTAAAACTTTTTCCCCCTTTTTGTTTTTATCTATCTATCTATCTATCTATCTCTGTAAACTTTTCCCCCTTTTTGTTTCTATCTATCTATCTATCTCTGTAAACTTTTTCCCCCTTTTTGTTTCTATCTATCTATCTATCTCTGTAAATTCCTTCCCCCTTTTTGTTTCTATCTATCTATCTATCTATCTATCTATCTCTGTAGACTTTTTCCCCTTTTGTTTCTATCTATCTATCTATCTATCTATCTATCTATCGTTCTATCTATCTATCGTTCTATCTATCTATCTATCTATCGTTCTATCTATCTATCTATTTTGCCAACGCATCATTACAGAAAAAAACAATGACTGAAAATAATTAGGTGCCAGAAGTAGCAGTAAGTATTAAAAATAATAACAGTCTCTCTCTCTGTCTCTCTCTGTGTCCCTGTGGTTCTGACCCGTCCGTACCCTCTGTTGAGACGGTTCTGTTCAGTCGGAGCATCGTCTGCTCCGGGCCGTCTGACCATTGACCCCTCATCGCCCGGCCTCCACCTCACTCCACCATCTCTCGAGTTCATCCCTCCATCCGCTGTCATCGCTCTTCACAGCCTTTGTTTTCTCGCTGTCAGAAATGAATAATTTTGAAAGTGTTTTGAGCTATTTTGAATATCTGATGTTTTTAGCATATTATTAGTGCCTGCCGCACAGAGCAAGTGCAGAATGTGAATTTAAATGAGTTTAAAATCTGATCTGAGATCCTGTTTACTGTCGAGCTAAAACATTTAGCACCTGTGTTCGCTCCGGCACTGCGAGGAAAGTTTGGGTAAATTGTTTAATGTGCAGGGCTGGAGGGAAAAGATCGCGAGCAGAGCGAAAAGCAAACGGAGAGACAGAGCTGCACTCCTTCAGTCTGTCTGTCTCTCCTCTCTGTTCTCTGCATCTGAAAGAGACGCACTGGTGTGATAGAGTTCACGCTGACAGCCTGACACCACTCATCTGTCTCCTGAGAGTCAATCATTCCAGACAGGTACCATTACTCAAACACACACACACACACACACACACCAGCCAGAACGTGCACATGAACACACAACAAACAGGAAAGTCACTCTTTAGCATCTCTCACAATCAAAAACAACACCTTGCATGTATGTTACACACACACATGTGTAAATGATCACATCACACATCTCAGATGTAAATAATGCGATTCACTTCACAAATTCATGAACACACCATTTTATCAAATGAATCTTTTTAGTTGCTCTGTGAATGATTCTTGATTTATATGCAGGCTGCTTTGTTAACAAAATGAATTAGTTGAAATCATGATCATTTATTTTTCCTCTGACTATTAATGAAAGTTTCTTCACAACGGCAGAAGTGTCTCCCAAGTCTCCTATAATGCAGATCAGATCTCTAGAAGATGAATGTGGGCCTTGTTCATCTTTGAATTAGGATTCTGATGACTTCCCTGCGAATCGTTATCGCACCGATTTGGTATGTTTTATTTTTGCTTATGCTGTTCATTTTTGTTGTAGCTGTTAAGAAGTACAGTGTCATGATGAAATCAGTTCGGATTAATTTGATTAATATAACGCATTCTACAATACAAATGGCTTCAAAGCAGCTTTACAGTAAATATTAGTGTGAGCAAATGTCCTCTATTTTTAATTAAGCAGCAGTTTTGAATATCTGATGTTTTTAGCATATTATTAGTGCCTGCCGCACAGAGCAAGTGCAGAATGTGAATTTAAATGAGTTTAAAATCTGATCTGAGATCCTGTTTACTGTCGAGCTAAAACATTTAGCGCCTGTGTTCGCTCCGGCACTGCGAGGAAAGTTTGGGTAAATTGTTTAATGTGCAGGGCTGGAGGGAAAAGATCGCGAGAGCGAAAAGCAAACAGAGAGACAGAGCTGCACTCCTTCAGTCTGTCTGTCTCTCCTCTCTGTTCTCTGCATCTGAAAGAGACGCACTGGTGTGATAGAGTTCACGCTGACAGCCTGACACCACTCATCTGTCTCCTGAGAGTCAATCATTCCAGACAGGTACCATTACTCAAACACACACACACACACACCAGCCAGAACGTGCACATGAACACACAACAAACAGGAAAGTCACTCTTTAGCATCTCTCACAATCAAAAACAACACCTTGCATGTATGTTACACACACACATGTGTAAATGATCACATCACACATCTCAGATGTAAATAATGCGATTCACTTCACACAAATTCATGAACACACCATTTTATCAAATGAATCTTTTTAGTTGCTCTGTGAATGATTCTTGATTTATATGCAGGCTGCTTTGTTAACAAAATGAATTAGTTGAAATCATGATCATTTATTTTTCCTCTGACTGTATTAATGAAAGTTTCTTCACAACGGCAGAAGTGTCTCCCAAGTCTCCTATAATGCAGATCAGATCTCTAGAAGATGAATGTGGGCCTTGTTCATCTTTGAATTAGGATTCTGATGACTTCCCTGCGAATCGTTATCGCACCGATTTGGTATGTTTTATTTTTGCTTATGCTGTTCATTTTTGTTGTAGCTGTTAAGAAGTACAGTGTCATGATGAAATCAGTTCGGATTAATTTGATTAATATAACGCATTCTACAATACAAATGGCTTCAAAGCAGCTTTACAGTAAATATTAGTGTGAGCAAATGTCCTCTATTTTTAATTAAGCAGCAGATGATCAGTGGTTTTATGTTGCATTGTGGGAGTTTTAGTTTTATGCTTCTCAAAGGGTCGTTGTAAACAAAGGTGAGCAACTGAATCCCTTCACAGAAGGCCCTTTCATTTATATATGTATTACCTGGGATTTAAACACAGCAGGAAATGTTTGTTTCTACCATGCACCAGAAGTATAGACAGTACTCAAGTAATATATTTAAATATGTATACAGTACAGTCTATATTAATGGAAATTTGCTACAATAATTTTCAATTTTGCTGTTATATTATCAAGGTAGTATTCCAAAACAAGGTGTTATGCCTTCATGTATGGAGTTTACATATATGCCCGTAGGGCATGACAGTAACGAGCAGGGCATAGTTATGTTCTCTTCCCCATTTTCCCTGTATGATGTAATTTAGCATAGCTTGATTGATCAGCCCACTTAATAATGAATTAATATGGGATGCCCTTTCAACAGATAAGAAGCTTTTCGAATCTTTGTCTTTTTATTTAGCAAAATATTTTTATGATAGTGTTAAATCATACAAAATTACCACTGTTTTATTGTAATAAAGGAAACTGGTATTTTGTTGGGAACTGTGGGCACCTGTGGTAAAGGGAGTTGAGTTCTCAGCAGATGTCGCTGTTGCCACAGTAATATTGACCGGATGCGCGCGCTCTTTATTTCTCCCCACGTTCATTAACTTATTTACTAGTTCTGTTGGTAGATTTCCCGGTAAAGCGACTGTAAACACACGTTCTGAGCGGTTGAGACGGCATCCGTGGTTTCCGCGTCACCGTGAGCTTCAGCAGGCCTCACCTGTCTCGCTCTTCTGACCCGGAAGTCGCGCGGGTTTAATTATATACGAGCAGCGGCTCGCGCCAGCAGGGGGCGTTACGAGCACACCGTCAACAACACTAACAAAAAGTACTGTGGTATTAACATGATATTCTGCAAGTAGATTTAGACTACCATGTATATGCAAATAGTGGTTGGTACATGACATTGCCTTTGTTTTTGTTGACATGTGCCATGATAATACCATGTTTGCTTTGTTCTGTGCTTTTGACAGTACCAATGCTATTCTTTAAGAAACTTGGTAAAAAAAAAAAAAACATGGTACCACCACTTTAGCTTTTGTAAGGAATGATATCACCATGTTATTTTGATAATACCTCATATTAGGCAAGTAGCCTACGTCCAAAATACGTGTCCAAACCCAAGCGTCCTTGTTTCCTCACAGTTTTTCTGTTGAATGTAGCTCACACTGACATTATGATAGATTTTGTGAATATATCATGCAAAAAAATTGTATATGAATATAGTATTCATAAAATACCATAGTAGCCTATCTAATACTGTCTGATAGCATTACCTACTCTACGTTTCAGCAGCCATAGGCCTCCGTTAGATCTCGGTGTCTTTACAATCTGTAAAATCTGAAATACAAGGGAGTTCAATATTCACAACTCACCGTTTTATGTGTTAAGCATAAGCATTCATATATTTTACTGATTGAAATAACAAGACAAGCTTCATCCTTCGCTTCCTGCCTCCAGGTGCAGACAAACACCTGAACATCCTGTACATCCTGAAAGTATCCTTATACTTTCATTTTAATTAAACGCCTCTCATCACACCACGTGACTAAAACCTGTTTTACCAATCTTTTTGTTGTTAGTTTTAAATCCAGTGCAGTCAATTCTGTGCTTGTTTGTCTTGGCAGCAGAGCCGTGTTCATTAGCGCCAGAGTCAATAGCAGCTCTTAACGCATCTCGACTCAGATTAAAGGGTTAGTTTAGCATTCAAACTCTAACGCGCGGGTCAGGAATCACTGGCTGTCTGGATTACAAGGGTTAACAGGCGACTTAACCGAACCTACTTAACCAGATAACGCAGAGGATTTATTTCCGCCTGATTATTCTAATACGACTGGTGTGAAGACTGTCGCTCTCACGCACGCGCCGCACTAGAAGGCCTATAAACCTCCTTATTAGCTGCTTCAGTTAAAATGGCATTTGTGCAGTATTTTATCAGGCAGTTGACAAGTGAATTAGAGTTGGCTGTTAGCGCCGTTGAGCTTTATGACAATAGCCTTAGGGTCTCGCTAAAGATCGCTGCACCGCCCTGCTCGGCACGCTAACCGCTGACGCTCAAACCGAAGTGACATGCTGTCATAACAATAGTTTACAAAAACGCGAAGTTCTGCGTTTGGGCAGAAAAAGCCAGGGAGTTTTAACTTCTACGTCTGTCTCTTTCTTTCTTTCCTCCCGCTCGCGAAATCCCATTTGCGCTCTGACAGTTTTGGGTGTTTTTATGTGTGCTAATGCTCTGCTCTCTCATCTGCCTCCATACATAAAATGTGAATACAGCGATCGTCATTTGTAAACGGTGCGCGGGTTTGTTTGGCCAGATTGGTTCGGGTAGCTTTCACAGAACTATCTCCCTCTATGACTTGTTGTAAAGGTAAATATAGTGAAATATTGAACAATCCAGCAGCACAAAAAATGTACGCGCACCGAAAAAAGTTTTCTATCTCTCACCATCACACAAAATACTACATCAAAGAATTGCTCTTTCTTATTGGTTTTCTCTGAACGCCTCTGAAGGTACTGAGGTCGCAGTGAGGTCTGTAACCCCTCTCTCACACACACACACACACACACACACACACACAGGCTTACACAGTCCAAATGAATTCACACTGTCATACACAAAGACAGACAGATGTATTGTATATTGTGAGTGTGTGTGTGTGTGTGTGTGTACCTGGCTGCTCTGTGAAGTCTTTAATGGGATTTTGCCTCGGGCTGTTTTATTAAGATGTTGCTTTCTGCTGCCCGTGCAGCTGACACCATTCCCCCCCACCCCAAAGACAGACACACACACACTCCCCCCAGACCCCACCTCCAAACGTACACACACACTCACTCATCCCTCTAAAATTTCTGCCACACTGCAGTCCTCACTCTCATTCTGAGGCCTGTGTGTGGATGTGTGTGTGTGAGTGAGTCAGGGGTCGTTATTTCGGTGTGTATCTGTTTTAGACAGGATCAGTTTAACTATAGGTTAATGTGTTTTGATGGATGAGAGTGTGTTTGAAAATTTAGGCCCAAAATTTAAGATTAATGTATTTGAGTTGCATATAAAATTTCCATCCATTTGAACTACACAGTTTAAACATTAAAAAAAAAAACGAATAAGCTTAATTTGGTTCATATTTGTCAATCTTTTGTAAAAGAAACGGGTCAGTTTTCTGTAATAGTACTAATTACACAGACACAGTAATACACAGTAACCAGGCTTATATGTGTATAATCAATAAATCCAATTTGTTTCAATCCCATACATTGTTCTTACCGTTTAATTTGTGTATAACTGACAAATATGCACCACATTAAGTTTAATAGTTTATGTTAAGACTGTGTAATCCAAATGGATGGAAATTCAGTTCTAATACATTTTTCTTAAATTTAGGCCTAAATATGTGACCCTGGACCACATAAGTGTCAATTTATTTAAATTGAAATGTATACATCATCTGAAAGCCGAATAAATAAGCTTTCCATTGATGTATGGTTTGTTAGGATAGGACAAATATTTGGCAGAGATACAACTATTTGAAAATCTGGAATCTGAGGGTGCAAAAAAATCTAAAAATTGAGAAAATCGCCTTTAAAGTTGTCCAAATGAAGTCCTTAGCAATGCATATTACTAATCAAAAATGAAGTTTTGATATATTTACTGTAGGAAATTTACAAAATATCTTCATGGAACATGATCTTTACTTAATATCCTAATGATTTTTGGCATAAAAGAAAAATCGATAATTTTGACCCATACAGTGTATTTTTGGCTATTGCTAGAAATATACACGTGCAATCAAAGCGCGTTTATCCAAAGTGACTTTCAAGGTGCATATTATGCATTCCCTGGAAAAAATTATATATATATATATATACAGTATATATATATATATATATATATATATATATAAATAAATAATGGAAAACCTCTTTCTTTTAAGTTTTAGATTAGTGTATAGTAATTATGGAAGTCTATGATATTTCCTCATTTAAAGGTTTAATTTAAGTAACTGCAAATGCAATAAAAGCTTTATTTTAGAGTTTTATGGTTTAAGTGCAACTGTAGTGTTCATAATTAGTTTTTATAATTTCATAATTAGAAATAACGGAAGTATATAATTTGTCCTCATTTAGATAAGTAGGTAAAGTGTGTGTTTGAGTGAGATACATTTTCAATACAAATTTGTTCTTTGCTTCAAGTCAAGCTAAACCTGAATTTTCACAAATTTTCACAAATAATTACAAAGAAACAGCAATACCTTGAATTAAATGTCAAATTTAGCAAACTCCAATAATCTTTGTTTTATTTAAAACTTTGAAAAATTTCTATAGTGAGCTTGCTTTGGGAATCTTCATTTGGAAAAAAGATTCATAAATCATTATAAATTAAGTTTACGGGTAGGGTAAGGTTTAGATAGCTAAGTAAATGCACACTATGTGTGTGTGTGTGTGTGTGTCCTCACATGGAGTGGACTTCAAATAAAAAAAGAAAGCAGCATATGATACATGTGAGCATGTGTGTGCATGGCTGCAGTGTAAGGCTGATTCAAAAGTGACAGTAAAGGCATTTATAATGTTACAAAAGATTTGTTTCAAATACAGCTATTCATCAAATGATCTTGACAAATATAGGAAGATAATAAATATGATCACTGGTAATAAGAAATGTTTCTTGAACAGCAAATCAGCATATTGCATGGCTGCAGTGTAAGGCTGATTGTGCTGTCAGGGTTCGAGATGCTCAATGAGCTTCCTGTTTGTCTCGCTCTGGGCACCATGTTCATCTGCAGACACTGACTGAGTGCCCTGTCTCTCTCTCTCTCTTCTCTGCTGTATCCCTGAGGCCTATAGATTGTGCAGAGCATCCTGCATTCAGCAGCTTAAAGTCACCAGGAGAGACAGCAAGACTGGAAAAGAAGGGACACAGCAAAGAGTGACAGGAAGATGGAGGAAGAAATGAAAAGAGTGCATAACAGGAAAAAGGGTTCAGTTAAGCTCTTTCTCTAACACACATACACACACACACACACACACACACACAGCGAGTTTGCTGGACACTGATGCTTTGTGACATCACAGCACTTTGTCTGATATTTTAAATATGAGGTTGAGACCCCGGTCGGGGGCGGAGCTTCAGAACAAACACACACATACACACACACACACATAAATAAGAAAGAGACTACAGAGCGCAATAGTAACCGCCCATTTTTTAGTGGCTTTGGCACTGGAAGTATTTCTCACATTCATTTTCTCCATGGGGATTCAAAGTAATAAACCAGATCAACAAGCTCAGAAACTGACATTACAAACTTTGATGCAAAAAGTATTTGAAAATCACAGGGAAAACATATTTGAAGATGCAATGCAATACTCATCCCAGATAAGCACAGTGAATGATGTAGAGTCGAAAATGGCAGTACAATAAAAAAAAATCTACTTTGATTGATAGTTATTGACAGTAATTATAAAAAAATTATTTGAAATTATATTTTGTATTATTATACATTTATACAGTCAGTACATGTATATATATTTATACTATACAAATATATACATTATACATTAAATTGATCAAAAGTGACAGTAAAGGCATTTATAATGTTACAAAAGATTTGTTTCAAATACAGCTATTCATCAAATGATCTTGACAAATATAGGAAGATAATAAATATGATCACTGGTAATAAGAAATGTTTCTTGAACAGCAAATCAGCATATTGGAATGATTTCTGAAGGTTCATGTGACACTGAAGACTGGAGTAATGATGCTGAAAATTCAGCTTTACATCACAGGAATAAATTACATTTTCAAATATATTCACATACTGTAGAAAACAGTTATTTTAAATTGTAAAAATATTTCACAAAATTACTGTTTTTGCTGTATTTTTGATCTAATAAATGCAGCCTTGGTGAGCAGAAGAGAC
>NW_015656152.1:702695-709868 GCF_001515625.1 Sinocyclocheilus rhinocerous | reverse complement strand
ACACACACACACACACACACACACAGCGAGTTTGCTGGACACTGATGCTTTGTGACATCACAGCACTTTGTCTGATATTTTAAATATGAGGTTGAGACCCCGGTCGGGGGCGGAGCTTCAGAACAAACACACACATACACACACACACACATAAATAAGAAAGAGACTACAGAGCGCAATAGTAACCGCCCATTTTTTAGTGGCTTTGGCACTGGAAGTATTTCTCACATTCATTTTCTCCATGGGGATTCAAAGTAATAAACCAGATCAACAAGCTCAGAAACTGACATTACAAACTTTGATGCAAAAAGTATTTGAAAATCACAGGGAAAACATATTTGAAGATGCAATGCAATACTCATCCCAGATAAGCACAGTGAATGATGTAGAGTCGAAAATGGCAGTACAATAAAAAAAAATCTACTTTGATTGATAGTTATTGACAGTAATTATAAAAAAATTATTTGAAATTATATTTTGTATTATTATACATTTATACAGTCAGTACATGTATATATATTTATACTATACAAATATATACATTATATATAATAATTTAAAAAATTGTTTTTTATAATTACAGTCAATATCTCTCTCTTATTATTATTTTTATTTTTATGAATAAAATATAAGTAATCATATATGTTAACACTGATTTTATTTTTAGGGCCAACTGCTCCTTTGAGGTAAATGGCTTAATAAACAAATTAAATTAAATAGTGTCTAAATTAATATATAAAAAATGTAAGTGCAGAATATTTCTAAATTTATTTTCTTACTTTCTTTTTCTTTAATCCCATTAAAGTTGTGTCTTCCTCTGGTTTATTTTATTTTGAAAAAATTTTTGGGGATGATTTCTCTGCTTCTTCCACCACCAAGGGACAGTTTGTGCAGGGTGAAAATAGAAAATACCATAGCTTAGGGTGAGAACAGTAGAAGCCAATAGAAAAGAAAAGCAAACGTGTGTTTGTGCTGCAGTAATTCAACTGGGAGAGTTTGATTGACAGGTTGAGGGGCAGGACTTGGACTGACTGACAGTCATTAAATGTCATTAAGAGCAATTAGCAATTAATACAGAAGTTGCTAATCCATGAAACAGTCATACTAATGAGCATATGTTCAGCTTTACATCACAGGAATAAATTACATTTTCAAATATATTCACATACTGTAGAAAACAGTTATTTTAAATTGTAAAAATATTTCACAAAATTACTGTTTTTGCTGTATTTTTGATCTAATAAATGCAGCCTTGGTGAGCAGAAGAGACTTCTTTCAGAAACAAAAACAAATATTTTTAACTGTAGTGTATATATTTATGCGTTGCAACGAAATCCATAAAATCTATTCAAGATATCATTTTTAATAGATATTTATGCAATATATTTCTGTGTGTGTTTTTGGACTATTTGTATGACAGAGTTGCTATACATAGAAAGTATACATACTCACTTATGAGGTTTTATTTCATTTAGGATGCTGCCTATAAGACTAGCACACTAGATTTTAGAGTCTCTGGCTCAATTTGTATAATGCATACTACAGATATTGCAGAAAGAGTAGTAATAGTATGCTTAGCCGGTCTCTCTCACTTCATCTCTTTTTCTGCATCTTTGTCTTCCACTTTGCTTTTCCGCTAGTTTCTGTTAGGATGGTGTGAGCGAAATGGAGGGATGGAGGAAGAGATGATTACAGGAGCGTAACTTTGGAGCAAAAGGACAGCGAGAGACGTTTCTGAAGCGTTGAAGGAGATACGCGCACGAGAGAGGGAGAGGAAGCGAAGGGTCGATTTATCTTATATTGACAGCAGCGGCTTCAAACGATGACCTTGAGGACTAATGAGAGTAAATGAGTGAAATATTTTTACTTTTAAGAAGCGAAACTATAATCAAATGGAAGCCTGAAAGATGGACTAATGAGCTTCAGCGATGATGATGAAAGTGTGCGAGAGAGAGAGCGAGGGAAACAGGCTGATAGAATGAGAGAGAGAGAGAGGGAGGTAGTCATTTGGCAGAGCCTGCAGTGTGAGGCCCTCACTCCTGCCATCTCATTAGCTGACCTGACGACTGTCTGATTAGAATACGTTTGATGAAAATTTCAAGGATTTTTTTTTCGCCCCTCAACATTCAACAATTTGTGGTGTGATTTAATAAATATTGCACAACATTTTTATAGAGTTAGAGAAACTGGGAGGTAATTAATTACGATGAAAGCAGTATGGAGCGAACTGATTTACTGTCATTATTCACCCCGAAATCGACCAATATATTCAAAACTCAGAGACAGAAATGGACAAATATTCAGACGCACACATCCAGAAACTGGTTGTGCACACACTCGCATGCCAGATGTTATTTCACTCAACACAAACTGAATTTGTGCCCTTCAAAAATTAATTAAACATCTTATTTCAAGCTGTCAAGTTTGTTCTAGATGCTTCATTCTTTGGTGTTTTCATGCCGGATTGCAAAACAGCTTTCTGTGCATTAGTGCCACCAAATGGCTTAATCTTTTTGGCGTTGAAGTAATCTTGTTTGGGTGGATTTGATATTTGTTTGGTGATTTTCACGAGGAGCTGTGTGGCTTGTTTTTAATGCTCTTTTCATTTAATTAAAACACTAATGTGCCTTTGTAAAAGGACTGACTGACAGTCATTAAATGTCATTAAGAGCAATTAGCAATTAATACAGAAGTTGCTAATCCATGAAACAGTCATACTAATGAGCATATGACAGCACACACACACACACGCTAACACACACACACACACACACACTCACAGTGTGACTGGTGGAGACTCGTCAGAGGAAGAAACATCAGTCAGTATCGATTGTGCTTTAATTTCTGCAGTCAGCCTTAGGCCTCAATCACATGCCACGTTTACAACTAAAGACACACAAACACGCTACATTTACACAGGAGCTTAGCAGAAACACACACTCATGTTATGTGGCAGACTTGTATTACTGTTATTCAGTCCATTAGTTTCTTTTTGTTTTGTTTTAATGGTGGAAGTAACTGACAAAAACCTATTTTTTAGAATTCCTTGATAATTAGAAAGCATTTATTTAAAATAAATCTTGTATAAATAAATTGTAAATATTAATTTCTTAAAAAAAAAACATACACACTCCAAACCTTTAGACGGTAGTAATATAATAACTATATGATTTAATTTATTATTTATTACTAATATTGCAATTAGTATGTCACCGTCCACCTATAAAGTGAGTGGTTTTTAACATGATGATTTGTTTATTGCTACTGTATACATATGTATCGTTTAAAGGTTTGGGGTTTCTTTTTGAAAGAAATTAAAGGGGTCATATGATGCGATTTAAATTTTTCCTTTCTCTTTGGAGTGTTACAAGCTCTTGGTGCATAAAGAAGATCTGTAAAGATATTCTTTATAAAAGTTAAGAGTCAGCCACGCCTACCTAAAACGGCTCATTCTAACACGCCCCCACATACCTACGTCACTATCTGGGAAGATTTGCATAACACCGCCCAAATGTTCACGGACATGTTTCATGATTCTGGTGTTCAAATACAGCTAGCAGGAGAGCAAGACAATCAAACAGAATGCAGGGGTCGAGGTGCGTTTCACAATTTTTCACTTACAAATATGATAGTGACATGACACAACGTTAAAAAGCATCCACAGAAAGACGGTAAAGGTTTTACCATGCAAAAAGTTAAAAAAACAAGATGTAAGCAAAATATTAAAATAAATAAAAAATAATCTAGGCAAACTAGTCATTCTCATTAATAAATTGTTACATGAGAAAAGATGTCAAAATAGTTGTCAAAACAGCAGTACATACAGTACTACAGTAAAAACATCAAATAAGGACACACAGCTTTAAAAAAGAAAAATAAAGTCACCAGCCTGTAGTTTTCGAAGCTGATCCTCAACAGCGGCTTACATTATACCTGGATCAAACAAACTGAATGAAATTTATCTTAAAACTATCATATTAATGCATGCTACTAGGTTGGTAAGATTTTCTAAGAGTTGCTTAGAAAATCAAAAACATTTCTGATTAATATCAATGTTGAAAACTGTTGTGCTGCTTAACATATTTGGGTAAACCATGATATATTTTCATGATTCTTTGATAAATATAATGTTCAAAAGAACAGCATTTATTTTAATTACAATTTTTAGTTACATTGCAAATGTCTTTACTGTCACCTATCACTTTTGAACAATTTAAAGCATCGTAGCTGAATAAAAGCTTTCATTTCTAAGTATTAATGTCTTACTGACCCCAAACTATATACAGCATATATATATATATATATATATATATATATATGCTGTATATAGTTTGGGGTCAGTAAGACATTAATACTTAGAAATGAAAGCTTTTATTCAGCTACGATGCTTTAAATTGTTCAAAAGTGATAGGTGACAGTAAAGACATTTGCAATGTAACTAAAAATTGTAATTAAAATAAATGCTGTTCTTTTGAACATTATATTTATCAAAGAATCATGAAAATATATCATGGTTTACCCAAATATGTTAAGCAGCACAACAGTTTTCAACATTGATATTAATCAGAAATGTTTTTGATTTTCTAAGCAACTCTTAGAAAATCTTACCAACCTAGTAGCATGCATTAATATGATAGTTTTAAGATAAATTTCATTCAGTTTGTTTGATCCAGGTATAATGTAAGCCGCTGTTGAGGATCAGCTTCGAAAACTACAGGCTGGTGACTTTATTTTTCTTTTTTAAAGCTGTGTGTCCTTATTTGATGTTAAAATACTTTAATTATATGCAGTGACACTGGCTCAACCAATGGTGTGAGTCTGGGGGCGGGGCTTTCTGCTTGCTGTCGCTAGCGGTTCAGAAATGACACTCTTCACCTTTAAATCCATTCTTGATCACAAACACTCCCGATGTGTCCACATCAGCATCCCTCAATCTGTTTCTAGTTCACCTAAATGATTTGTTTAAGCGGCTGCTCTTCGAGAGCTCAGTAAGCACTCGTTCTCTAGTCCAATTCATTTGTGCAGAGACAAGTCCCAGTGGAAAATCTAGGAGGAGCTGTTTGTTGGGCTGGAGGAACTGCCCTGTGGCGGCTCTTTGAGAGGTTAAGCTGGAGATTGTCATTGCCCAAGGTGAACTGGCTTTCAGTGGTAACTGAGTGGAAACTAGAAAGACGAGTTCAGGTCAGTTATAAATCATAACAGCTCCATGTGGCGCCACTTACACACACACACACACACACACACACACACACAAACAATAATAGAAAATATTCTCACTAATTGTTGGGGTTTAATTAATGAGCCCTAACCTTTGGCGAGAGGGAAATTATTCATATATCTGGTCGAAAATATGAATATGCAAATGCAACCCCTGGGAGGACAGCACACAATGACAAACCAATGTCTCTATTTTCATATTTTCGTTTGTTTTATTCATCCCCCCGTAGACACGCATGAAAACAGCCGATACTGAAAACAGCCACAGGTGGTGATGGCTAATGTGCAACTTCCCCGCCAAACCGAACGATCCGTCGCTTTTGTGCTGTTTCCCTCACATCTATAAGTCATAATTAAATCAAGTTTGCATAAAAAATCGTTTCCCTACGTGAGCCGAGGTTGAAGTTAAAACGTGACCCTTTTCTGGCCCGAGAGGACGTACGCAGTTATGAACAAACTATTTGACACGATACATCCAGCAGCGTACGTTTACAACCACAGACACAGGCTTCTACAAACACGTACTCGCTGTTTACTAATTCATTTGCGGGAAGAAAATTTCTTTCTTTACTCTCTGGCTTCGGTGTTAAATACCCGGCCTTGAGAAATCAGACCATCAGCCTCTGAGCAACAGCAGCTGCAACTAAATTAGTATGCCATTAGCATGTTTCATTTCTTTAGGTGAGGAATTACATTTGAATATTAATTTGACTGCATGTTTAAAGGCAGTGCTTACCGGATCTCCATAAATTAGCTTTAATATGTAGATTAGCCCTTTAGCATCATACGCCAGTGAGAGGCAAGAGACAAGACTAGTGTCTGAAGTGAGTGTGTTTCTCTATCTCGGATCGCCACGAGCGGGATGTCGGGATCGTGACCCATCAGGCCCTGCTCCCTAAAGCCGTGTATGATCGTAACATAAACGCGAGTCTGTGTAACGGCTCTGTCACTGATTGCAATAACGCCTGGAATACTGTCACAGCTTCAACATTTCAAAGTATTTCAAATATGCAAGATTGTTTTTGGATACTGTTTTGCCAAAACATCTATAGACATGCACAAATAAAGTGCCAATAATGGTAATAAAATATTCGTAAAAAATAATAACTGTTAACCTATGATTTAATTTTAAAAAAAATGTTGTTTTTGTTTTAAAATATGCATTTAATTCAGTGTTATTTTAGTATCGAATTACTGTTATAGTATTACAATTTTGAATCAATTCTTTATTTTTATGTTTTCATTTTCATTTTAGTTAAAGTTTTAGTAGTTTTGTTGTGTATATTTGTCAGTTTTAGTATGTTTTTTATGTCTATAGTTTTTATAGATTTTTATTTGAGTACATCAAGTTGCCTTTGCAACTAGCTGAAATAAAAAAGTATTTTGTATTTTATTTTTTTTTATTTCAAGTTTTAAAATGTTTTTAGTTTTAGTCAACTATAATAGCCCTGGTTTATTTATCTGACATTCTACAAATTGATTCAGAGTTGATTGGAACTGATGTGCAAGTGGCAAAACCATCATGTTTGAAATATTATTTTTCTGATGAACACAAAAGAAGATATTTTGAAAGTCAGTGGGCTCCAAACATCATGGAAACATTTTTCAAAATATCTTCTTTTGTGCTCCACAGTGGAAAGTCAGTCATACAGGTTTGGAACAACATGAGATGTTTCTATAAATGATGGCAGAATTTTTATTTATGGGTCAACTATCCCTTTAAGTATAAACTTTGTGCTGTGGATCACCGGATCGGCTTTCACCGTGGACGAAGCGGAGTCATCACATGTGGTTGCCGCAAGTGCGCCGGCCGCTCCTTCGTCGAATCTGCCAGCCGCCGCTCACTCTAGCCCACCGTGTGTGATGCTGTGTGTTTCGTTGTGAATGTGAAACTATTTTGTTTGGCCTTTCAAAAGAGGACACAACTAGAAATCAGTGGTTAAGTTGTATTTACAA
>NW_015656152.1:702141-702611 GCF_001515625.1 Sinocyclocheilus rhinocerous | reverse complement strand
GAATTTGCCACTGACGATTCAAACGCGAGTTTTGAGCAGTGTAGAGTAGCACTTGTTGTTTGTCATTTCTCCCAACACAAATGCAGACATGGTTTTATGTTTACACGGCGCGATGCAACGCAACGCGTAAAAAGACAGTACTATAAATCATTATAATCCATAATTATGTCCCCATTGGATACAATAAATGCCTCGTTTATAATGGGTTTTAATGTTTTTGTCTCGTCGCTCCGGCCTGACAGGGCATCATCACAATATGGTAAGGGGCGTAACATATCCATCACATGCTTGAGGTATTCGGCCAATCACAACACACTGGACAGCTGGCCAATCAGAGCACACCTCGCTTTTCAGACCGATGAGCTTCGACGTGTTTCAGAAAGGCGGGGCATAGAGGAGAAACAATAATGTACAGTATGTGGAAAATAATGTGTTTTTTGAACCTTAAACCGCATAAACACATTTAATTA
>NW_015656152.1:670208-701829 GCF_001515625.1 Sinocyclocheilus rhinocerous | reverse complement strand
TTGCCGCAAGCCCACCGGCCGCTCCTTCGTCGAATCCATCGGCCGCCGCTCTCTCGCCCGCCGTGTGTGATGCTGTGTGTTTCGTTGTGAAAGCGAAACTACTTTGTTTGGTCTTCCAAAAGAGGACACGACTAGAAATCAGTGGTTAAGTTGTATTTACAACACTGTTCCAGAACACTTCAACCCAAATATTCAGATGTGTGCAGCACATTTTATGGAGGACTGTTTCCTGATCCTGGTAGAGTAGACTACAATGCCGGCTGTTCTGACTCACAGTCTTTAAGTACGTTTTCATGTTTAAAGGATTTGCCACTGATGATTCAAACGTGAGTTTTGAGTAGTGTAGAGTAGCGCTTGTTGTTTGTCATTTCTCCGATCACAAATGCAGACATGGTTTTATGTTTACGCTGCGCGGCGCAATGCAACGCAACGCGTAAAACGACAGTATAAGTCATTATAATCCATAATTATGTCCCCACTGGATGCAACAAATGCCTCGTTTATAATGGGTTTTAATGTTTTTGTCTCGTTGCTCCGGCCGGACAGGGCATCATCACAGTATGGTGAGGGGCGTAACATTTCCGTCACACGCTTGAGGTATTCGGCCAATCACAACGCACTGGATAGCTGTCCAATCACAGCACACCTTGCTTTTCAGAACAATGAGCTTTGTAAAAATTGACGCGTTTCAGAAAGGCGGGGCATAGAGGAGAAACAATAATGTACAGTATGTGGAAAATAATGTGTTTTTTGAACCTCAAACCGCATAAACACATTTCATTACACCAAATACACAAAATAATGTTCTTTTTAGCAACATCATATGACCCCTTTAAATTGATTGACAGCACTAATAAAAATAAAATGAATGTAAACAAATAAAATAAGACCAGAATAATATAACAGAATAATATGAATGAACTGAATATTTATGAAGACAGTAAAAATTCTATATTTTGTTGTGCAAACAGCTCTTGAATATGATGAACAAAGTGGTTGGTTTGGTCTCAACAGATGCACAACTGCCCTCCCTCAGTAACACTTGCATTTGATGCTTTTGCCCTTTTGAAAGTTTTTAATGGCATTTTAATGTCTACTGATGCTGGTAAATCTATGGCTTTAGTGCTGATAGATCTCAGTTCTGTGTTTGATTTTGTTGACCATGGTCTCTTGCTGTCTCGTTTAGAGTTAGAGGCACTGTACTCGACTGGTTTCGGTCCTTTCAGTCCAATAGAAGATTCTCAGTAAATATATAGGGAAGCATTCTTCTACTGTAGCGCGTGTTACATGTGGTGTCCCTCAGGGTTCAACCGTGGTACCGTTACTGTTTTCACTGTACATGTTACCCATTGGTTCTGTATTTAGGAGATTGGTGTGTCGTATCATTGCTGATGATACTCAGCTTTACATACCATTTGTGCGCAACGACAGGTCTGCCATATATCAATTAATAGCCTGACTCCAAGAATTGAAAAGATGGCTAACCAAAATTTTCTGTTTGGGCCTACTGAGAAAACTGATCTGAGTGCTGTTGACTTGGGTTCTCTCACTCCATATTGCTTACTTGATGTCAAGGATCTGGGTTTTATTCTGGATAGTGGCCTAAAGCTGAACAAACAAATCAACTCTGTTGTCAGCTCCAGTTTTTATCACCTTCGAAGACTAGCCAAAGTTAAACCCTTCTTAAGTAGGAAGAGTTTTGAGATTGTAATTAATTAATTATTGCAAGTTGCTGTATCATGGGCTACCTGTCTCATCTATTCATAAAGTGAAAGTGAAGTGGCGTGTGGCCGAGTATGGTGACCCATATTCGGAATTTGTGCTCTGCATTTAACTCATCCAAGTGCACACACACAGCAGTGAACACACACACACACACACACACCGTGAACACACACCCGGAGCAGTGGGCATCCATGTGCTGCGGCGCCCGGGAGCAGTTGGGGGTTCGGTGCCTTGCTCAAGGGTCTCACCTCAGTCATGGTGTTTAAGGTGGAAGAGAGCGCTGGTTATTCACTCCCCCCACCGTTTGCTCACTGGCAGTCACAAACGAGACCACATCACACCTATTCTGTGTTCACTGCACTGGCTACCTATTCATTATCGCATTGAATTCAACATTTTGTTGTTTGTTTACAAAGCGTTAAACAATCTTGCTCCTCAATACCTTTCAGAGATGATTACTGAACATAATCCAGTCAGAGTGCTCAGATCACAGACCAGTCATTTTCTACGGGTACCCAGATCTAGACTGCAATGCAGGGGTGATAGAGCCTTCGCAGTAGCTGGCCCCAAGTATTGGAACAAATTGCCATTATCGATCAGAAAAGCGACTACAGTGCCTGAGGTGTAAAAGTCTTTTAAAAACCTATTTGTACACCTGTGCTTTCATCGTCTTGTGATTGTCTATTTTAATTTGGGTGATGGACCTACGCAATTTTGTACAGCACTTTGGTCAACCAAGATTGTTTTAAATGTGCTTTATAAATAAATTAAACTTAAACTTTTAAAAAGTGAACAAGTTCTGTTTTTCTCTCTTATTTTTCAAAATGTGTCATGTAATTTTTTTTCTCTAAGGACACGCACACAGCCCGACACATCTGTAAAAGAGTGCATCATTTGGAAGCATTGCAAGCATTGCATGTTTTAAGCATTATGTTTGTGTTCTGATAAATGTCTTAAAGAGAGCAGACAACATATTCATAAGCATTGCATGTGCTGGATGATGTTCAAACATTTGACAGGTAACGTTATAACAATGTTTTGAAGATTAGCAAATGCTTCAAAATGTATATCTACCTGATACACTATAGTGCATATATGGAATAAAACTATTAGTTTTATGGGTTTTCTACATTTCGTCCAAGTTTTAACTAAAACTATTCAAAATTATATACTATAATTATATACTGTTCTATGCAAAAAATAATAATTCTAAAAGAAACAAAATATAAATATTAGATGAAAAACTTAAAACTAAAACTTTAAAAAATTAGAAATGTTGCCTTGGCAGCTATAATAATTAAAATAAATTGAAAATTAAATTTACTAAAACTAAAACTAAATAAATAAAAGCTAAAAAACTTAAAAACGAAGAATGCTGCCTTAGTAGCTATTTGAAATAAAATGAGTTTAAGTACTAAAACTGAAATAAAAATAAAGCAAAAATAGAAATTTTAAGACAAAATAAAATTACAAAAGCACAACAAATTTACTGAAACTTAAACAAAAATAAAAGCTAGTAAATAATATGATAATATATAATCAGGCTGATAAACACATTTATAATGTATCATTCAATATTTGTTCTCTAAAATGAGAATGTGCTTCCACTAGCAATAGTAATCATGGCAAATGGCTTTGATATGAACTTAAAAGGCCATTGTGCATTTAAAAAGGCCTTTTGACATGTTCCAACACCATCTTACTGTTTTAATAGGAAATACGTCAATACAATAAAACTATCAGTCTTTACGTAATCACAGTGCCCGTTAGCATGCTGGAAACCACAACCTGGGGGGATCACCGTGGTCAAGGGATGAGACAACAAGTGGTAAAAGCTTGAAAGGAAGGTATAATTGGTTATAAAGAAAACAAAGAAAAAGAAAGAGGGAGATGAAGAGTGGCAGACAGCAGTAGAGGGAGAGCTGAACTAAGGGATAGGATTTATGTCTGGATGAGTGTGTTAGAACCGAGGCCCCGGGCCATTCTGAGAGCGAGAACCGTAACCTGCCTAAGGGAAGAGGGACTAGCCTCTGCTAACACAGGTGAGCGCATGCAGTTTTAATGCAGCTGCTGTAAACATCATTACACACCCTTAGCACAGGCTTCAGAAGTATTTACAAGGCACAAAATATCTCCATCTTTCATGAGGTCTTATGAGCAGCTCATTTAGATATGACATGTTTTTGTGACTTGAAATGTTTTACAATAAAATTCTACTTCAAAATTTCATGTTTAATTTAGTGTGTTACTTGCTGTTTCTTTGTAATTATTTGTGAAATATACTATCAGTGTCTGAGTGAAAATGAGTAAATCATAGTTGCGATATCTGTATTTATAGAGCAATATATGATTATTATTTTTTTTTTACTGGTTGTAGTCTCAGGTTGTATAGTTTCCGGCATGCAAAGTGTGAAATTATGTAAAGAGTTCATTATGTATAGTTAAAGCACTTTGGCAAATGCTGTTTTAACAGGAAATACAACAACAGAGCAAAAAAAACAAAAACAAATCAAGCAACACCAAGACTGTGGGTTCGATTCCCTGGAAATCTGGTGGTGGTCTCAGGTTTTAGTTTCCAGCATGCAATTATGTAAAAGTATGTAAAGACTGACTGTTAAAGCGCTTCTGTGCATGGTTTTCTTTCCTCTGTTAATGTATTTTCTGATAAAACACCAAGCTACACCAATTGTGGGTTCGATTCCCAGGGAATCTGGTTGTAGTCTCAGCTTTTAGTTTCCAGCATGCAAATGTATAAAATTATGTGAAGACAGATAGTTAAAGGGCTTTGGCAAGTGTTGTTTTAACAGGAAATACAATAACAGAGCAAAAAAAATCAAGCAACACCAAGATTGTGGGTTCGGTTCCCTGAAAATTTGGTGGTAGCCTCTCAGGTTTAAGTTTTCAGCATGCAAATGTGTAAAATGATGTGAAGACTGGCAGTTAAAACAATTCTGCACATGGTTTTATTTTCTCTGTTAATGTATTTCGTGTTAAAACAGGATATTTTGGGGAAACATGTTGAAGAGCCCTTTTTTAAATCACCAATAGCAGTTTACAAAACTTTCTTGGAGCTCAAACGGTAATGCATGTAAGCAACACCAAGATCATAGGTTCGATTCCCATGGAATATGGTTGTATTTTGAGGTTTCAGTTTCCTGCATATGTGTAAAATTATGTGAAGACTGATAGTTAAAGCACATGGTTTTCTTTCCTCTGTCAATGTATTTCCTGTTAAAACAAAAAGCAACACCTAGATTGTGGGTTCGATTCTCAGGGAATGAACAAGTTGCTTCTGTCAAACGCTTAAATGCAAAGGTGAATGCAGATGAATGTGAATGATCTTAATTAAGTTTTCATTGTGGATGTTGACTGTACTGTTTGTTTTGCACGTGTTAGGCAGGCACAACAAACCACATTTCCCATCATTCCCTTTTGCAGCACAGGAATGAGGTTGCTTTCATGGTTCAGGAGACTTAATGGAGTTTACATTTATGTTTTATTTAAACATCAACATTGTCTGAGAAGACTCTTTGAAAATTATCTTGTAAAGAGTAAAAACAGACATTATTCAGCTGTTGATATGTACAGAGCTTTAAAAAAGAAGAATATTTTAATATTTTGAGTTCATGTTGAGATATCTGACTTTTGATTGCACACTTGGAAGTGTCATTCTTAATCAGTCTTATTTTA
The DNA here is from genome assembly GCF_001515625.1 of Sinocyclocheilus rhinocerous. Taxonomy (NCBI): domain Eukaryota; kingdom Metazoa; phylum Chordata; class Actinopteri; order Cypriniformes; family Cyprinidae; genus Sinocyclocheilus; species Sinocyclocheilus rhinocerous. Next base: position 696,414 of record NW_015656152.1, on the reverse strand, counting down.
GTATTATTTATATTCTGTTACACTTATATATATGTTATATTTTTAAATAGTCCATTTTTATTTTAAATTTAGTTTTAGTAATTTTGTATTTTTTGTTTTGTCATTTTTATTAGTTGTAAATACAGTAGTTTAAAGCTGTTTATTAGTTTAATATTTTTTATATTTCTATATAGTTTTAGTTTTATTTAGTACTTTAGTACTTATTTCAGTTTTTATTTGAATGTTAGTTTATGTTATAGTAATTTTATGGTGTTTTGTCATTTTTTATTAGTTTAAATAGTGTTTTTATGTTTCTATATAGCTTTCATTTATATTTATTTCTTTTTAGTTTTAGTAATTTTAGTAACTTCAGTTTAAACTTATGTCAGTTAGTTGCTAAGGTAACATTTATAATATAGATATTAATTATAGATATTAGTGAACTTAAAAACTGCATGGAATTTTTTTTTTATCTTAAAGGTCCCCTGAAATGGTTAGAAACACGCAGCATTACTCTATGTGTTGACGTCATTTTAACTGAAACAGGAAGACTGGGCGGGACCAGAGCCATAGAAAGAGAGAGTTGCGTCAACGGAAGTCCAAAACGCTCGATCGACACGTGATTCACGTAGACCTCAAATAGTTCCAGGAAGTTCATAGCGGGCAATTGAAATAGACTTCTTTTTTTCCTCAATGGAAAGCATATTTACACTGTTTGAATCGTTCCCTGTCCACTATATAGTGCACTACGTGCCATGAGAAGCTGAAGTACGATGTGACGTCAAAAAAATCGTTGAGCCGTTTTGGCGGAAGTGACGAACTGCAAGCTTTGAATGCTTATATCTTCTAAACGCGAATTTTGTCGCTGTTTTGGAGCACACTGCCTTATAGATAACCTTAAGACTAACGTATTGATACTAACACCCAAAAAACTTTAATTTTGATTTCATGGGGACTTTAAGTGTTTTTACTAAGATTTATATTTTATTTCAGCTTTATTTCAATTATCAAAAATGTTTTTAATAGTTTTAGTTTTAGTTAACAACACTGCTCTCCAATTGCTTTCTACTGAATTTCATTGCAGTGCAAGGAAAACAATATTACAGAGATCTCATTAAATTCACACTATATGAAATTTGTTAGCTGACATGGTCATGTGAATCAAACGCGTGTTTCTCCACAGGATGAGCTCTGCGGCTTGGGTTTGTGCTGTGGTTAAGCTGGTAAACCCATGAGGTGAGCAGATCCAAACCCCTGACATGCATGAGAGACGCGTGTTTATCTACCGCTCCGACTGTGAGATTTACGAGAGTGTTGTTTGAGAAACGCACTGGATTGTGATCTTAAGCAGGTAGTTTTTTACGAGGTAAACACAGGATCTCCTCAAACCTTACAGGGCTGATTTTAAACATCTTTTTGACTGTAGATTACAGAGATCTTAAATACTAAAGGAAAATTCAACGTCAAAGTGTCTCCTTGAGGAAACCTCAGCTCTCGTTTAAAGGCCAAAGAAATCCTCTAATTCCAATTCAGATACAGCTGGATATTACACTGTAAAAAATGACCGTTAATTTAACGGTAAAAGACTGTAAAAATGCTACAGTAAAATCCTGTTAAATGGTTAACGGTAAATTCCCCTACTATATACGGTGAAAAACTGTATTGGACATTACATGTATTGGACATTAATTTTACGGTAGTATACCGTATTTGGAAGTGAAAAAGACCGTATAATTTACAGTGAATAACCGTAAATTGACATTCCCAGAATTCCCTGCATTACATTTCAAATTTGATGTTTTTTTGTTGAAATAACTATGTTTCTTCTTAGTTTTTTCTTATCAGTTTTGTATATTAGCGTTGTGCGTTACACCTAATGTTGTTCAGTTAATGTTTATTGCATTATTTCAGTTTCATGTGTGTTACCATGATGGTGTTTGGTGTTTGTGTGAATGACACTGTGCACCTTCTATATATGTTATTATTTAAAAGCTGCTTGTGCTGGGCTTTGGTTCATCATGTGACTTTCTCATCAGCACCTGCTTTTGGTGGTTATCAGTGTATTACAAAGGTACAAAACAGATTTTAGTACTTCAATAGGTTGGTATATAATAAAATTGTATCAGTTAATGAAATTACGGTATTTAACTGTAAATTTAAGTTAAAACCGTAAAACCTAAAACGTTGCTACCGTATTTTTTACGGTAAAATTCCGGCAACCACAGCTGCCGGTTTTCTACCGTAAATTTTACAGATTTTTTTTACAGTGTAGTCTTCAGACAGACTGTCTCTGAAATCTCCCCTACATGATGAGTTTTGCTTGACTTAAAGGAAAACTGGGGCACAAAAAAATCATTTAGCTGTAAATTCATCCAATAAACACATGCACTCATTATTTAGTAATTAGGGCTTGTTAAGACTGGCATCTATTGCTCCTAATTAGGTTAAGTGGTTTCAACCACCTCAGAAGAATTGCTTAGAAACAATTTCATTGCTTGTACATCAAAAATTTTGAAGTAGAAAATCTGAAATAGTATTTTCTTGTAAAATGTACTCCAATAATCTGTTTTATTTACAACTTCAATAATTTCAATTCTAAAGTGTTCAACTTTGGCACATGCATTTATATTTAACAGACACCTGACACTAAGCACTAAGACATTTTCTTGTGTTCCACAGAAAAGAAAAGAAATTCATACAGGTTTAGAATGACATAATGACGAGTCAATTATGACAGAATGTTCATTTTTGGGTGAACCGTCTCTTTAAAGGGGTCATATGATGTTGCTAAAAAGAACATTATTTTGTGTATTTGGTGTAATGAAATGTGTTTATGCGGTTTACAAACCACACAGTGTCTCCATGACATGGCGGCGTTTTATATGGTTTAATACTACAGCGAGAATAAAAGTTACGCTTTCTTTCTTTGCGTGAACATTTGGGCGGCTTTATGCAAATCTTCCCACATAGTGAGGTAGGTATGTGGGGGCGTGTTCGAACGAGCCGTTTTAGGTAGGCGTGGCTAACTCTTAACTTTTATAAAGAATATCTCTTTGGATTTGAGACTTTAGTCTTTACAACTTTACAGATCTTCTTTATGCACCAAGAGCTTGTAACACTCTAAAGAGAAAGGAAAAAATGAAATCGCATCATATGACCCCTTTAAGGGACTTAGCAAGCACCTAGCAGCCAAAACACAGCTCAGTTTTGTAGGGACACGCACAACTCACTTTTGTTAGAAAATTTTAAAAGTGTAATGCTAGCACGTGTTTTTATGCACTGTATGAAGCATGTGATATTAGACATTCAGATGCTGCGATTGTGAAGGTCTGAACCCTCCCTCGACAGACACTCGTTCTGCATATGTCATTATCATAATGAGCATGCACGCATAATTTACAGTTTCTTTAACTTTAATTAACGCAACCACAAATAATAATATGAATAATAAATAGCTGCTTTAAATCTAATTTCCAGTTTTTTTTTCTTGCTTTGACTTTTTCATCCGGCAAAATGCACACTAACACGCACCTTTATGTGCTATATTGCGCTGTTCTCTCCTGCATGTAAGATTTATTCTCACATGTATCTTTAATTCGTCCATCAGAGCAGAGTGCTGTTTGAGTTGAGAGGGAGGCAGGCGGCTCAAAGCAGACGTGTCAAACCAAAGTAACAACCTTAAAAAATGATTTCTCATCAAATTAGGCTTCAGTCCTGTGTCCCACAGTACCTCAAATAAAAAGCAACCATCAATTATGGATATGACACTCCTTCCAGACTGGAGTTATATGTGTGTGTGTGTAGCATTTAGAGTCTCTCTCGCTCATATTAGCTGCAGCTCCTCCCAGGTGTGCTGCTGAACATTTAATGACATCCTCAGGGCAAAACACTTAAGGGTTAACCAGTCCGCAACAGCCCAGAAATACACAAACACACACACACACACACACAAACAAACTCCTTTAGACACAAATTGACCCCTCTAGCTTCCTTAGGTCAGTTTTTCCTGGACTGGATATCGGTAGGAAGTTCAGCTAGTCGGTTTCTACTGTTCTCAACCACAGTCTCCATAACCGATAAATCAAGACGGTTATTTTCTGGTAGTGCGGTGTATTCGGATCATACTGACCAAAAAGGAACAGATGATGCTGTGATTGACTGTGTGGGAAAAAATAAAGTTTAGACCAGTTTGGGTGTTCTCTACTATTAAGCACATTTTCATTCCCTATTGTCTTGATAAGCAAGATAAAATATTAAAATCACATTTTCACAATTGCATTCATATTACGTTTTCTTTTATAACAATTAAAACATGGATATGAATTTTAAATAATTTCACTACTTCTAAAATGTAATTTATTAAATGTATGTTTCTTCTTTCTTTACAAATAAATAATTTTTTATTTTAAAATTGATTTATAATTTAAATGTTTATACATTTTAAAATTGTATGCATTTTATATATATATTTTTTTTAAAATAATTTTCATTATTTGTTTAAGTTTCAATTCAACATTTTTTCATGCGTCCTCAAAATCTTTCAATTCCATTTTCTCTTTGTAAAATCCTTAGGAACAAACAAAAGCCAGTTCCTGAATGACATCATCCTGCAGGAAGTGACATCATTCTGGGGGGAAATCAACAGCAGCACAAACATCAGTGAGTATTAGCGGTTGATTTGATGAATTCCGTCATGTTTGTTGGTGTAAGTTGGTTTGTCTCATTTACAATAATGTTTGGCACTATCAAATTTTCAAAAGATGGTTAAAAATCAATTATTAAGTTGACATCTACATTAACAGTCATTGGACAATTACTGAGCAATTGCTAACTTTAGTTATATTGGTCAGTTATTAATTTAGAAAAATTATTATGTGGGCTAACTTTAGTCATATTAGTCAAGTTTTGATTAATAAAGTCTATTATTTTTAAGTCTAAGTCTCAAATTATTTTTGCTACTTAATTTACTTTGTTAAAATGAGCTAAATCAACACAATTTATGAACAAGTTGTCACAATTTCATTATGTTTTTTCCACTTGTATTTGTAAAATAGATCAGTAAAACAAATAATATTTACATTATACTAATATAAAGTGTTTTATGTGTTTTTGAGTACAGGGAAAGGCTTGCCAGTAGTGCTGTGTTCAAAATATCGATACGACGATGTATCGTCACAGAGATTTGACGATACGAGTATCGATACAGCGGGCCCTGTATCGATATTGTGGCACGTGTGCAGTAGTGGACCGCGCTTAATTTGTTTAAAATTTTATAAAGTTTAAAATTGAGTAGAAAAGTGCGAGGTTTCTAAAAAAAAGAATGAATAGAGCATATATAGGCTACAACAAGGTTTAATCTGGCCGCAGAGGAATACAACTGGGTTGCCTGATATAAAGAGACGTAATCCCAAAAACAGAGTTTTACACTTGCGCAATACGGAAATATCTGCTAAGTGTGCTACTTATCTTTGTCAACCTGGCAACCATGTGCACGCGCTCTCTCTCCACTGTGGATAAACGCGCTTGCTTTCTGAAAACACCGCTTAGTTGATAAAAGTTGATAAAATTGCGGGGGCAGCGCTAAAAAGTGTGAAAAATCTGTGTGAGTGAGCATGTGTGTGCGTTAGATACAGTGAAGACAGCGCGTTAGTTTAGAACGTAGAGAGTGTGTTAATTTGTGCGATGATAACCTACCAGCAATGTAAATTATTTTTTAAATATATTAGAATGAGTACATTACAATATAAATTTATTAGAACGAGTACATTATTATTTATGGGCTTAAAAACAAGATGCAAACAAATCTTGTACCTGGTGGGGAGTGCACAATGTAAACATGAAACATATGCCATTACCTATATTGTACTGTGGTACAGTTATGGAGGCCCTTCATAATGCAGAGGTCAACTGCCTGCTCTGCCAATAGTTAGAAATGGCACTATAGTAAGCAGTGTTTAATAAACAGCTGTTTTTATAAATTCTTAGGTGAAATTCAGTGCAGTGCCGTATCGTGATACGTATCGTATCGGGGCCTCTGTATCGTGATACGTATCGTATCATGACTTTGCTGGTGATACACAGCCCTACTTGCCAGTGTTTAATATTCAGAGATTTAGAGTCCATGTTATGGTGGAGATTTGATTTTTTTGTGCTCATTCTGTTAAAGGTTATTTTTTGCTTACTCATCCCATGCACTTCATATACTGAGAAAAATTTATGTTTAGTATATTTTGGAGTTTCATACTTTGATTTTATTGTGTTTAATTCAGATTTCCACTACACAAGATTTTTAAACATTTTTAAAAACATTTGTTGTACAAAATTAACTGTGTGTAACTCAAATTAAGTTAGCTATTTAATAAAATAAATGTGATTTGATTTGATTTGATTTTTTATTATTATTTTAAGAATGGTTCAAATGGTTTGGAAATGCACTGCTGGTCTGTTACTGGCACAAGTCGGTCAAGATGGTTATTGTTGCAGGAAGGCCAGCATAAAAGTGCCTAAAACACACTATATGATGTTAACCAGTAACATGATGGATTTAACTGGTCATTTAAGCTGGTCACTAGCTGGTGTTTCTCAACCGAGTGAAGCATTACGTAGCTGATTAGACACTGATTCTCTTAGACATAAACAGACCGTACACGCTGATCTTAGTCTCTGTCGTGCATTTTTCAAACTTCACCAGTTTTCAGGTTTTTATAAACATCTGCATCAGGGGTCCCATGAGGGCAGGGACATCCAGGAAAGACCAGAACACACACATTTACACATACACTCCGTTTGGCGTGGACGCCCCCCTTTCCATGCTTCCTTCCGCCTGAGTTTCCATAGCAGCATGCAACAGCCAATCAGATGGCAGGGCCGTAGCGCAGACTGGCAGATTTGAGCGCCTGACACTGACACGGCCCGTCACCGTGGAAACCCCCCCAGGCACTGTAGCGGTGGGGGGGGAGTGTGTGTGTGTGTGTGTTGTCTGGGTGAGGATGCTAAATGGCCTGCTGTCTGTCAGAGCTTACCCATCATCCTTTGCGTGAGTTCAGTGTTTTTAGTGTGTCACGATGAGTGTTTGAGTGACATTTCACATAGTGAACAAGGTTTATGTAAGTAGTTGTGAATTATTGTGTAAATGTGTCGACGTCTGTCTGGTCTCAATGTGTGTGTTTGATGTATTGGTGAATCTCATGAAACCTGTCATGTCAAGATCATGGCCAGCTCATGTTTCCCCCCAAAATCCAAAGAAATTATAAAGTATGAGCTTAATCGATCACTTTTGACCATTCAGGTCAATATCTACATTAGAGTTAAACATGTTCATATATATATATATACATACACTATAAATATGCACTATATATATATATATATATATATATATATATATACATGTAAGTGAGGAGACCAAAAATTATTCAGACACTTTGACCTGACCATGTTTTGCTTAAGTGTTATCTGACATTATCGAGATTAATTTGTTCTGACACAGTTTAACTCTGAGTTCTTGTCATATTTGATGACCATTTTCTAAACTATAGCGAATAAACTGTGATAATGTGTGAAATGTTGAAGGTGTCTGAATACATTTTGGTTTGACTGTACATTATATTTTTAATCTATAGTTGTAATTGTTTCTTTTTTAAATCGTACTACAATCTGATGAGCGTCATCATGAGAATAATGGAAAAAAGTTTTTAAATTATGGAAATGAGAATTTGGTAATACATTTTGAGTTTAAGCATACTTTTATTATTTTTTAAATTAAAATTTACATTTTTTATTACTGTGATGCAAAAAAAAAAAAAGTACCTCCGAAAGAAGATGTGATGTGATTTATCAAGTGTTTATACACCATGCATGGTAGTGTCTGTTGTAATTGCTGTATGCTAATTTTAAAAAGTCTATACTGAAATCATTGAGAAATAATGAAAAATAATGTCACAGTGCAAAAAAAAAAAAATCCTATTGGTCCTAAAAACAGACTTCATTTTATTTATGAAAAATGTCATTTCTTACATTTCTGTTTTGATTTTGAGCTGAAATGTGACCTGGATTTGGTTTCATGAGATTCACGGGTCTAGATACATGTATGTATGAGAGTGTGTGTGCGAGGAATGTCAATAATGTCAGATTTTCAGCTGATCGAGGCATCGCTCCGTTTCACCGGCTCTGTTTATACACGGCTCTCGTCTCTCTGCCAGCATCACTCTCAGCTCATCCTGTCTCTCTGTCATTCTCTATACATCTCCTCAGCTCTATATGTTCACTCTATAACCGTCTGCGGAGTACAGCTCGCCTGCATTAATTCAACTCGGCTTCATTAAACCTGACCACTGGAGAATAAGAGTCGTGCGCTTTCAGCTGTGTGTGAGGAACACCGAATTAGTGTTTGCATTTATGTGAGGATTGAGAAAATAATTCATGTGGATACAGTAGGAATGTGTGTGTGTGTGTTTGGCTCTTGGCAGCTCATTACAGCTCAGCAGGTAATTGGCCAGACAGGTCGCCCCAAGGAACCCTGGGAACAGTGCTGGGGGGCAGGAAATGAGCAGTGACCGCAGCAGACCACTCAAAAACCCAGTGTGTGTGTGTGTGTGTGTGTGTCATGACCGTGCTATTAATCATACGGTTAGCATTCACAGCCGCACACTCATCATACTGCCTTAATAATACACACACTGTTTTTGGTTGATACTTTTATTTAATTGATCAAAACAGACACTAAAGACATGCTCCAAAAGCTTTCTATTAGAAATAAATGCTGTTCTTTTCAACTTTCTATTCATCAAAGAATCCGGGAAAAATGTATCAAAACATTAACCCTATCAAGCCTCATGTATCATATTTGATATGCACATTTCGAAGGCCTTCAAATGATCAAAACCTGTTGCACACAATCTACTACATACCTTCTGTCATCTGATTGATAGTTGATATTTTTTAGCAAGTAAAAGGCCCGTACGAGACTCGAACCCGCAGCCTTTGGGTTACGAGTCCGACTCTCTAACCATTAGGCCACGACTTCCCCGTAATGTCTTTGCTGTTGTCCAATAAAAACCCAGGCACATGTATGTCTTTTGAAGAGCATTTCATCAGGAAAACAGATGTTGTGTACAAACATCGGATAAACAACTTTTAAAAAGCAGTTTTACATACATTCTAAATCATACACATCTTAAATACATCTTGTAAATGTCTATATGACATCTGATAGGAAACATCTTAGAGACGTATTGCAGATGAGCAAACACTATAAAAAAATACATCATGCAGATGTAAATGCAGGCATCAAATTTGATGTATGTGTGCTATCAGGGAGCCATTATTTGTATGTATGTATGTATGTATTTATGTATTTTCTGTTTTGTTATTTCATTAAAAAAAAAACTAAATCAAAACATGGCACCAGATGTGGGCCTCCATGATTTGAGTAGAGGGCAGTGGGGGCCCACATCAATATTTTTTCAGGGGCCCAGAATTGCCTAGCTATACGGCCCTGATATCACAGTATGCTGAATGTTGCATTTGTCATGTCATGAAAAAGCTTAAGGGTCCTTCATACTGACAGCGATTTGCTGCGACAAAACCACCAGAAGTCATTCGTTTTCAAAGAGCTGGCGATGTGAGCGACAGCGACCGTTAGAGACACAACAAAGTTGAACAGAGTTTAACTTTAAGCAAATGAATGGTGATGAGGTGTGGCAACTCTAAATGAGTTCACATAATGCAGTTGAGAAGGAACGACTACTTAAAACGTTTCAGAAAATTAGAAACCTCCTACAATTGAATTGTTTTGTCTTGACTTCAATATGAGTCTGCTTGATTGTGGTTTTGCATTTACTTTAATTTATCTAGAATTATTCAATTTGTTTAAAAGTGACAGTAAAGGCATTTACAAAAGAATTCTATTTCAAATAAATGTGACCCTGGACCAAAAAACCCAGTCATAAGGGTCAATTTTTCGAAATTGAGATTTATACATCATCTGAAAGCTGAATAAATAAGCTTTCCATTGACGTATGGTTTGTTAGGATAGGACAATATTTGGCCGAGATACAACTATTAGAAAATCTGGAATCTGAGGGTGCAAAAAAATCAAAATATTGAGAAAATCGCCTTTAAAGTTGTCCAAATGAAGTTCTTAGCAATGTATATTACTAATCAAAAATTAAGTTTTAATATATTTACAGTAGGAAATATATTAAAACTTAATTTTTGATTAGCAATGTATATTACTAATCAAAAATTAAGTTTTAATATATTTACAGTAGGAAATTTACAAAATATCTTCGTGGAACATGATCTTTACTTAATATCCTAATGATTTTTGGCATAAAAGAAAAAATCAATAATTTTGACCCATACAGTGTATTTTTGGCTTTTGCTACAAATATACCCCAGTGACTTAAGACTGCTTTTGTGCTCCAGGGTCACAAATTCTGTTCTTTTGAACAATGATTGATGATTCTTTTGATCAAAGAATCCTGAAAAAATGTTTTTTACATAAAAATGAAGCAGCACAACTGCTCTCAACACTGATAATAATGATAAATGTCTCTTGAGCAGCAAATCAGCATATTAGAATGATTTCTGAAGGATCACGTGACACTGAAGACTGGAGTAATGATGCTGAAAATTCAGCTTTGATCACAGGAATAAATTACATTTGAAAATATATTACAATAGAAAACATTTATTTTAAATTGCAATAATATTTCAAAATTTTGCTGTAGTTTTGATCAAATAAATGCAGCCTTGGTGAGCAGAAGAGACATATTTCAAAAACATTAAAAAATTACAAATCGTGTATATTTGTAGGTGAATCTTATGATGAAATATCTGGGTCATAGTTCACCCAAAAAAATCAAACTGAAGCAAAGAGAAATTATATTTTGCATAAAAGAAAACGAGGCCTTTTTGTAGAACAATTATGCTCTATTTAATACATTAAATTCTCATTATTGTAATGCAAAGCTTTCATTCTCATTTCTGTAATGCACTAATAAAAAATACCCTTTATGGACACAAATTACATTAAAAATCAGCATAATTTAGGGGCAGTACAACAAACAAATTAAATAATACATCTTTTTTTTCCCGTTACATTAATGACAATTAGATTTTTTTTTCACATTAAGTAAATGAAAATTGCACTTTTTAGTATTACTGTAATTGTTCAGATTGTTTGCTCTGAATTATGTCAATGGGCCCAGATGACACAAGCTAATATCATTTGGACTAGTTAATTTCTTTGTTTAGCATGTATTTTTTGGGATATATTGCAGTGCCGCTTATTAAAGCATGACAATGCATCATGTTTTTAGTTTTCGTGCCTTGTTTGCTACAAAAGCTGGTCTGAATTGCAGTACTACTAATGACACGTCATGCTAAAGTTTCAGTTATGTGTAAATATTCAGATGTAGAAAGATGTTGAATGAGCGTCTATCTGAGAGTTCACGAAAACTATCAGAGTTCAACTACAAATTTAGTTGTTTTCTTTCTTGCTTTGAAATCAGTTTAAAGTGCTCTGAATCGCCTTCAGGCATGTGATATGAAGGTCAGGGAGGCGTAGAACTGAAAACAACTCAAAAAAATGAAGATAAACCAATGTCAGCTCTTTAGAAACTGTTATGAAGAGTCTTTGGTTTATTGCAGGTCATTATTAAACCGCTTCTAATTAGCTGGCCTGTTTATGTCTCGCACTGAAGCGGAGAGTGACGTGTGAAGTTATGTGGTGGTGAGAATGAGATGATAGCACCGCTGAGAGACCGCGGAGGGTGACGGCTTCACATTTAATGAAGTTGAACGGCTCTCGCCCCGGGTCATTTGACTGGGTCATTGTGCTCGTATGTTAATGTGGTTAATTAATAGGAGTGTGAGAGGAGCTGCTCTCCTGTGTGTGTATGTGTGTGGGATATATATCCTGGGGCAATGAGGTCGAGCTGTAGTTTTGGGAATGACTGGTGGTGAGTAGTTAAACTCAGGTAGAGACTTGGCTTAAATTAATGCGCTCTCTCTCTCCCTGTGTGTGTGTGTGTGTGTGTGTGTGTCCTTTTTCCGCTGGTAATGAGAGTTCCAGTTTTCAACAGTGCATTATTAGAATTCAATCCTTAGTTTATTGGCCAGAAAAAGAAGAATACTTTTTACAGTGAAATATTTTAAATGATTATTAAATGTATGTATTAGTTAATTTTGTTTTTGTTTTTATACATTTATATTTTAAAAAATATTCATCTATATTTCAGAAATATGTTTAATATTTTAATTTTAATTTTAGTTTATTCAATCCTTAGTTTCTTGGCCCAAAAAAAAAAATCTTAAAGAATCCTTTTTAAATAATTTTAAATGTATTTATTAGTTTATTTTATATATGCATATTTAAAAAAAATATATAATATATAAATAATATTTAGAAATATATTTAATACTTTCAATTTTTATTTTGATTTGATTAAATTCTTGGTTTATTTGGCTATAAAAAAGAATCTCAAGTAGGATACTTTTTACAAATAAACCATGTTTTATATTTTTGGAAAATATATATAATACTTTTAATGTTATTTTGATTTTTCTTCATTTTTCGCTTGGCTAGGCCTATAGAATTTTTTTAAGGATAACACTTTTAAAAGTATTTTTAAAATGTATTTAATGTATAAAATAGAAAATCTACTGAGAATATTTTACATTTATTTTTCATATTAATATTTTATAACTAAATATAGTAAATATTCTTAATACTTTAACAACTTGTAAACACTGATAATGTGTTGTTCACATCAATGTTTAAACATGAGGAGGTATAATACTTGACTACCCTGATCCTAAAAACCTTGGGTTTAGTCAAATATATTGATCTGTCCAGAGAATTTGTCAATTTTAGGTCTCTAGTGTTTTAAGAAGGCAAATGTAAATGTATTTAAAGTAGGGATGCACCGATACCGATACTGGTATCGGTATCGGGCCCGATACTGGCCTCCTGTACTCGTACTCGTTAAAATGCCCCGATACCAAACGCCGATACCACACAGCATGTGATAAGCGCCATATTCAAACAAAGAAACCCTGACAACAGACAGCAGAATTTTATTACCATTTTCTAAACTATAGCGAATAAACTGTGATAATGTGAGAAAAGATGAAGGTGTCTAAATAGATTTTGGTTTGACTGTATCTATTTGATAAATGAAGTTAACCAACTAACATTATACATACCCTTTTGGTTTCTGCAATCAATATTTAAAAAATGTACAAATGCAATAAAAATATCGGTATCGGCATCGGTATCGGCAAGTACCAAAAATAAAAGTATCGGTATCGGGCAAGTACTGGAAAAAGTGGTATCGGTGCATCCCTAATTTAAAGACAAAGTGTGTCATTTAGTATCACTAAATGGAATTGTAAAAATAATCAGATTGTTTTCAAACAGGTTAATGGAAACTTTCCTCCTTTATTCATTGGCCAGCAAAGCGCCATTGGCATATTCTGCATATTAACCTGAAAATAAGGTAATTCATAGCAAAAAATGACACAATTCAGCTTTAAATGCAGCAGGTAAGTGAAATACCCCCACACACGTACGTTTACCTTATATTGTTCATCACAATTCGGATGCACCCACCCCCAAAAACACACACAAACACATGACCAGTCTTGAGTCTGCTAATATTGCTAAGTGTTGTACAAAAATCCATGTGTCTGCCCAGACGCTTTAGGCAGAATTGCTGTGCACGTGTGTGTGGGAGACAGATGTGGAGTGACAGGTTGGGTAGATTGGCCCATGAGCAGTAGTCGCCTGTGGCACTGACATCACACACACATACAACACGCTCAGCTTGACTGTGGGCGATTGTGTGTGTCGAATGGGAGGATTCGCCACCGCACCAAAAAAAACACATAATGAAACCTGACACTGCTGTTGGGGAGAGGGAGGAGCATGTGGCCCCGCCCACTGCAAGGTGTAGAGGGAGGGGCCTCACTTAGACCCGCCCACTGGCATGTATCTAAGAACTAGAGCAGTGGTGTCATTTATAGTTCTTTAAACTTGCTTATGAGACCCACATGAATTGTCATTTGGGACTAATTTTACTTCTTTATTCTGAGTGAAACAGTAAAAGACCTAATAGAAATTGATTCAGAAGAAGAGCAAGTTATTATTTTTTTTAAGGTTACAAATATATATTTTTTTCTTTGAAATAAGGTGCACTGATGAATAATTTCCAGTAAGACCTGGAACATGTGTGCAGAAAGTAAATGAAGCCAGTGTTAATGATTCATGTTGACTTTAAACTTCGTTTGTTCTACGGACTTGAATGATGCCTCAAATCGTGCAGCTTGTTGTGAATGTGATGATACTAGTTTTCTTAATGATTCTGTGGTGTTTTTAGGCGGTAGACAATAAAGCAAGTGAAAACATACCATTGGTGTAAATTGAAATATAGGGACCAAAGCCACATCATAGAGACTTTAGGTAGTCACCCAGAACACCCTAGCAACTGCATAGCAACATACTATAAAACATGCAGAACATGGGTTGCCAGATTGAGGACATGCAACAAATGAGCGCAATTCACAGTGGAAGGTGACTAGCCTTACATTTCAAGTTGATTTATCAATGTTTTAATATTCCTCTGGTCATAGAGCTTTTTAGATGGATAACAAGGCTTTTTAGGTCAGGTAGAATCTGCGATCTCTGACCCGGTTCGTTTGCTGGCTTCCATGGCTGCAGTACGTTGTGTTTACTACCAACTGGCAACCTGGGGTGTTGAAATACTGTTGGGTAAACTGGCAGTGGGCGGAAACAAAAACAGACTAATAACTAGCTGTAGCATTGTTTTTTTTAGAGAAACAAGTATGTGAATTTAGCATGTTTCTGAAATATCTGCAAACATATTATGGTATTTTTATGCTTTAGCACAGTCAAAAAATGACATACAACACCTTTAAATGAAAAGATAGCGAGGCAGAGTTTGCATGTAGTGCCTGAAACGCGTCCCTGAGCCGGCTTGGAGGCGTCGTGTAAAAGCCCTGTCACAGCATCACTGGGAAATACATGGCAAACACACACACACTCGCGCAATCCGCTGATCAGAGACACAGGCACGGCCAATTTGCACTTCTAAGCATCTGCCTTAAACCACTGCATGCGTGTGTATGTGTGCGTATTTTAAAACACCTTTTCATGAAGCAGAAAATGTACCTGTTAACCTGTTTGACACATCAAAGTGCTTCACTAATAGCTAAACATTCAGCTGCTGCTTTATTAGAGGCTGTACAGACAAACACATATATTACACGACTGCTTAAAGCATTGGCGCATCGCGCCCTTCACAGCTGTTTAATGCTAAATTAAAGCAATAGTTCATCAAAAATGAACATTTAGTCATCATTTATGCACTCTGATGTTGTTCTAAGTGATTTCTATTAAGATATCTATCTTTTGCAAAACACTAAAGGGGAACATATGAAGGCTGTTTTCTTCCATGCATTTACAACGATGGGTATTAAAGCTTTCGGACATCAAAAAGATGCAAAAGCAGCATAAAAGAATCATAAATGGTTTATATGACTCATGCACCATATTTCCAGTCATGCAGTAATTTTGTATGGAGGAACAGACTGAAATGTATTCACTGAAAATGGATTCACAGAATCGTTCTTGTAACTTTTCTATGAATCAGTTGGTCATGTTTGAAAAAGTGGTCTGAATGATTTGTTCATGAATTGAACTGATTCGATTCTAGAGTTCAACTCACTGACTCACTGGAGAGAAGGATTATCAGTGAATAACAACATTCATCTCAGGGATGTAGACTACTTTTATGTCAGATTTGTGGTGCTTTTGTATCCTTATTGATGCATGAAAGCTTCAGCCCCACTTCATTTTAATTGCACAGGAAACAGATTTTCTCATTTTGTGTTTGGCAGGAGAAATATATGACATGAGGGTGAATAAATGATGACGCTTTTCATTTTGGATGAACTGTCTCTTTAAGAAGACAAGGCCCTATCTTCTGTCTTTAAAAAAGTGCTTATAACTTTTTTCTCTGTAATAGCACATTTGAATGCCTGCACAAGTTTTATACAGGTATTCAAGTTTTTAGAGGAAAATTAAAAAGCTTTCTATTTTTGTGCATTTATGTATGTTGAAGTGTACGTGTGCATGTTACACAGTTAGATTTAATTGAAAGAACTTTTATTCAGCAAAGATGCATCAGATTGATCCAAAGTGACAGTAATCACATTTTCCACAAAAATATGAAGCAGCACAACTGTTTTCAGCATTGATAATAGCAGAAATGTTTATTGAGCAGCAAATCAGCATATTAGAATAATTTCTGAAGGATCATGTGACACTGAAGACTGGAGTAATGATGCTGAAAATTCAGCTTTACATCACAAGGATAAATTACATTTTAAAATATATTCAAATAGAAAACTTTTTTTTTAAATGTAATAATGTTTCACAATATTTATTTTTTTTGCTCAAATAAATTCAGCCTTTAACAGTTTAACAGTTAAGATGCATGATGGATGTACCTTATTGCACAACCTTGTATTAATTTCATAGTTGGTAACTGAATCAGCAATGTCCCAGTGTTCAGTGAATCAAGGCTTTT
Organism: Sinocyclocheilus rhinocerous; assembly: GCF_001515625.1. Classification (NCBI taxonomy): domain Eukaryota; kingdom Metazoa; phylum Chordata; class Actinopteri; order Cypriniformes; family Cyprinidae; genus Sinocyclocheilus; species Sinocyclocheilus rhinocerous. The sequence goes on along the minus strand of NW_015656152.1, from coordinate 679,819 downwards.
GCTAGTGGCTAAATTTTTTCACAACATACTGATTTACAGCCTGAGTCTCTAGTATTTGCCAAATGATCGTCTCTGATCAGCTGTGACGCTGTGCAGGTCGACGTGCATGTATGTTCCTTTTGTTCTCCACCGCTTCTCTCTCAGACTACCCAAAGCGAGCCGGACAGTTTGAGTCCAAACGCTGCGCTGTGGTGTTTAAACGGTTACCTGTGCTTAACACAAAGGCACCGGACTAATTGACACAGACAGCAAGAAAATAGGATCCGTCTTAGAACATCTCTCTTCTGCCGACTCCCTCTCTTTCTCTCCCTCTTTTCTTCGGACGGATGAAAGGCCATCATTCCATCATGTGTGGTTAGCGTTTTCTTCGTAGCCTGAAGTGAAACAGGAAGTTCTTAACTGTTCAGTGGCTTTTGCTTGAGGCAAGGTTCTACCCTGCTCTCTCTTTCACTGTCTCTTGCTTTCTTCCCCCACCCTTTAAACACACACACACACACACACTTCTGTTCATAGGGCATCTGCCTTCATAACCATCTATGCTTAATCCAGCACATGGTAGAGGAACGTCTCAGCAGAACCGTCTTCACTGGCTGTTGTTAAACTTCAGAGCTGTTCAAGCTCACGCTGAAATGTAGATGTTTTTACTGAAGAACATAGCTGTGATTTTACAGATCAAATGTTTGGATATCCTTGCATTAAATAACAAAATATCAAAGCAAGTGTCATCAGCACTCAAACTCTGCAGGAAAGTTTTTTTTTTTTTCAAAACCGATTTCACTTTTTTGAGCTGTTTTTACAGCTCGTCTCGCAATCATTTTTAGTGCATGTATAAAGTCCGTTCCCCTCAAAGTCAATTTCCCAGTGACTGATTTTTCTGATTTCCAACCAACCGTATTTAAAGCTTTGTGCTTACAAGGCTTTGATAACATTCCTATCAATCTGCCATTTTCTTCTAATTTTAGTAGTATTATATACAGGAGTTTGTCCTAAAATGCAAGTCAGTATTTGGCAAGCAGAAGAAACTTCTTAGACTGGATATTGTATAGTATTTAAAATCTAACAAACTGCTTTTTGTGAAATAGTTTGCTTAAAAATATGCTAGTACAATTTTTGTATAAAATTAAATAATTGATATTGTGTTGCAAACAGTGACTTTCAGACATTTTAAGTGTGACTTTGAATGCTGTTTTAGTATCATTACAATTTACTATTATAGTATTTCAAAATAGTTTGAATTAGTTTTTGTTTTTATATTTTCAATTCATTGTATTTTTTTAAAAATAGATTAGTAATTTAGTTTAGTCATTTTTGTTATTTGATTTTGTTATTTTTATTAGTTTTTGTTTTGTTTTTTAAACATTTAAAATATTTTTATTTATTTATATTTCATCAAAGGAATAATTGAAAACTAATTATATATATATATAATAACATTAAAAATTTCAGTAAAAAAAATATTTTATTTTTATTTTTTAGGGCTCGACTGACTGACTGACTGACTGACTGAGAGATAGACAGACAGACAGACAGACAGACTGACGGACAGACGGACTGACTGCCGGACAGACGGACGGACTGACTGACTGACAGAGAGACAGACAGACTGACTGACTGACGGACTGACAGACGGACTGACTGACTGACAGAGAGATAGACAGACGGACGGACGGACGGACTGACTGACTGACAGAGAGACAGACAGACTGACTGACTGACGGACTGACAGACGGACTGACTGACTGACAGAGAGATAGACAGACGGACGGACGGACGGACGGACGGACGGACGGACTGACGGACTGACTGACAGAGAGACAGACAGACTGACTGACTGACGGACTGACAGACGGACTGACTGACTGACAGAGAGATAGACAGACGGACGGACGGACGGACTGACTGACTGACAGAGAGACAGACAGACTGACTGACGGACGGACTGACTGACTGACTGACTGACTGAGAGATAGACAGACGGACGGACGGACTGACTGACTGAGAGATAGATAGATAGATAGATAGATAGATAGACAAACCTATTTCACCTTAACTGATAAAAATGCACATCTAAAGAGTCTCAGACACAATTATGAAGAAGAGAAAGCCTGATAAATATGAAAGAGATTGTGTGAAACAGAACAATGTGAAAGAAACAATAAAAGGCAGATGAGAAAATTGCAAAATTGCAAAATTTATAAATTGCGTGGAGAAAGGCAGGAGAAGAGTACGAGTGTGAGAGTGTATGTGTGGGGCTGCATTGAGATTCTTGGCCTGTATCTGCTGGCAGTGGGGTGTGAGCTGAGATCTGCTGCATAATTGTGAAACCGCAGGGACTGCAGCTCTGACCAGCCTGTCAAAACATCATGACAATCGTCCCTCACCGCACAGCAGACAGGCCAGAGAGAGGGAGACAGCGAGAGGGTGTCAGCGTTTTGACTGATATACCAGCTGAGAAGTTATAATTACGATCTCTCTCTGACATTTGTAATCTAAGCGTGCACACACACACACAAATCCTGTGGACTGTGGTTCTTGTGGAGCTTGTGGGGGTGTGCTGGTCTTTACGGGAGTGCTTCAGCTACGAGGCTGGGTAGCGATTTCCACGCCGCTGCGTTTTGAGGCTAATTAGTTTGGATATTAACGGGACGAAACCCCAAGCAGCTTCTAAATGTCACCCGCTCTCCCCACAGACACAAACACACGCCGGTTCACGCTCTTTGCCCCGTTCCACCGCCCCCCAGAAAAGCGCCGCGGGGAAAACCAAGAAAAAGCCAAGAAGTGCCGGCACTGGGTCACAGCGACGTGCGGAATAGCAAAGCCGTGTCACAGCACTCGGCATACTGGGAGCACTGGAGTGAGCCGAGAGAGCCTTCATCAGACAGACAGACAGACAGACGCTGGGGCTTTAAAGGTGAATTTTACCCAGAAATCAAATTGCTGTATTTTCTTTGTTGTGTTAAGAAGTTACTTTCTGGCACAGGATCATGTTGTGGGGCCCAAAACACCTTCAGCAGACACACAAACCCAGCAAACTGTCATTGTTTTCTACATACTATCTATCTATCTATCTATCTATCTATCTATCTGTCATGTCTCTGTCTGTCTGTATGTCGAACTATCTATCGTTGTTTGTCTATCTATCCACCTATCGTTCTGTCTGTCTGTGTCCATCCATCTACTGTTCTATCCATCCATCCATCCATTGTTCTATCTGTCATTCTGTTTATCTATCCTTCTGTCCATCCATCCATCCATTGTTCTATCTGTCATTCTGTTTATCTATCCTTCTGTCCATCCATCCATCCATTGTTCTATCTGTCATTCTGTTTATCTATCCTTCTGTCCATCCATCCATCCATTGTTCTATCTGTCATTCTGTTTATCTATCCTTCTGTCCATCCATCCATCCATTGTTCTATCTGTCATTCTGTTTATCTATCCTTCTTTCCATCCATCCATCCATCCATTGATCTATCTGTCATTCTGTTTATCTATCCTTCTGTCCAACCATCCATCCATCCATCCATCCATTGTTCTATCTGTCATTCTGTTTATCTTTTTTTTCTTCTTTCTTTCCATCCATCCATCCATCCATTGTTCTATCTGTCATTCTGTTTATCTATCCTTCTTTCCATCCATCCATCCATTCATTGTTCTATCTGTCATCCTGTTTATCTATCCTTCTGTCCATCCATCCATCGGTCAGTCTATCACTCTATCTGTCACTCTGTCTGTCGTTCCATCCATCCATATTTCTACAATATGAGGTCTATAAATCCTCAAACTTGAAGACTTTTTTAACTTCAAATGTTGATTTGACAAAGCCTTGTTTGAAGTTTGCTTTGGCAAACTTTGCTTTTCTCGTTATTAAAAAACATGAATTTCTTTGAATTTCTTTCCTTACATATAATTTCTGTTAGCAATTCTGCATCCTGTTTGCTACCTCAATACAAATTCAATTCAAATTCAGGAACTGAACTGTAATTTTGCATAAAGATGTTCTCAGTACTACGAATAAGACTGATAAACACAGACCACAGTATGACGTGTTTTTTGTGGACAGGTTATGGAGAAACGGTTATGTTGTAGTTTTGCTCTCAAGTCTGTTGAAAAGGGTTATATGGCCACAGAGATGAAGGTGACGAGAGAGTGAACGCAGGAAACCATGAGACACTGCTAGCATGTGAATGCACTGCTGTAACGGACATAAAGTCACTGTGACTGTGTGCATAAGTTATTTTATACATTGAGGTTGGAGATAGAGAGAGAAAGAGTGAGCGTTTGACACAGAGGTCACCTTCATGTCATCTGGGAAAATCATCTTCACAGGGATTCTCTGCAGCAAGGGATTATGGGTGTTGTGACCATCCAGAATACTGAATGTAGCAGCACAAACCTCGAAATGCACCCAAGAGGAAAGTGTTAAGAGGTGGCTCTTTTATAACTCAGGACACTTCAAGGTAAAGATTCATTTTAGGGATCAACATTGTTTCTCCTAACTGACTCATATTGTTGAAACACAGTAAGAGTATGAGCTATAAAAATTACATTGGAAAATCTTGTGATTTAATTTGACAAGAAAAGTTTGGGTTCATAATTTCAGTCTAAGACATTGTTGAGATCTCTTTTGAAACACTGGAGGAGATGCAAGTGAGATTACTGTGTTTTTTCTTAGTAGAAATCTCTGAAAACTTTCAAGCCTCAATTTGCTCTCCATAAAATCTCATTGCTGTTGAGGAGCAACAATTGAGACATTGTTGAGATTTCTTTTGAAACTCTAGAATAGATGCATGTGAGATTACTGTGGTCTTTTGTGGTCTTATGAACTCAAACATTTTTCATAAAGTTAAATGACACAAGATTTACATTTTTATAGTGCTTACTGTATTTCAAAAATGTCAGTATGTTAGGAGAAACATCTAAAAATCAGGAAATTTTCATTCCAAATTTCAATTGGCTCTCTGTAAAATCTCATTGCTGTCGTGGAGCAACAACTGAGACATTAAAGAGATCTCATCTGTGATTTGTCTTTCCTTTGCACACAGACATATTCAGTCTTGAGGTGTGTGTTCGTGCCGTGTGCTGTTTTGTTTACATCAGTGTGTTTTATAAGCTCCGAATATAAACACAGATCTTGCAGTTTGTTTTTATTTGCCAGAACGACAGAGATGATGAAATGATATCATAAAAGTGCCGGTGTGTGCGTGGAGTGTGTGAGGCAACGATCAGAGCTGGAATGGCTGTTTGTATTAATATTCCCTCAGGTGTGAAAGAGAAGAGATAAAATCAGATGTGGCTCTGATGTTACGCCTCCTGATAAACTGATATAATTAAAAATAAATATAAACCTTCTATTTCCCTCCGTGCCGCAGGCCATGGAAGTGTGAGGTAGATTTCCTTTGAATGCAGGGATGGTAATTTCTCTAAAATCATCAAATCTGACAACGAAGAAATGAAGATCTCCAGCGCTGTGTACTCTCTCTCGCTCTCTTTCACAGTTACACTTTTACACTTTACTCTTGCACACACTCAAACATTCACAGAGGCCTTGAAACGCTTCCAAATTGGGCTCTAAAATCACAGCTCTGAAAATCAGGGTCAGAAATGAGAAATTAGAGAGATGCTTCACCCAAAAAGCCTCATGTCTTTCCAACCCTGTATGACATTCTCTCTACTGCATAAGACAAAAGGATATTATGAAACAACACTGACTTTCATTGTATGGACAAAAAACACTGAGACATTTAATTATATTTTCTTGTTTGTTTCACAGAAGAAAGACATGAAGAGTGAGTAAATTATAAAATTCTGTAAGATTACGTTCACCAAGTCTGCATTTATTTGATTAAAATTAAGGGGACATACACACAGTTTCTGCCAATCTCTCATGTTAATCTTGAGTTCCTATAGAGTAGTACTGCATCCTTCATATCCACGAAGAGTCTTTAGTTTTATCAGATTTATAAAAGAAAGATACAGCTGTACTGCTTCTCTCAGAAGACAGTCGAGCTCCTGGAGGCGTGCCGTGGGCGGAGCTAAAGAGTCACGAGCACGCAAAGTATATCTGGCACAGAAATACTCACACGTCCAACTCGTTTTTGGAGACTTTGGCCATGTTTAGCGCGAGAATCCAACTCTTTAGCAGTGTAAATAAGTCAGAATGCATGAAATAGTATTCGACCTCCCCTTTAAAGTAAAACAGTTTGAATATATTTTAAAATGTAATTTATTCCTGTGATGCAAAGCTGAAATTTCAGCATCATTACTTCAGTCTTCTGTGTCACATGATCCTTCAGAAATCATTCTGATATGCTGATTTGCTGCTTCTTAACTAACATTTGGTATATTTCGTAATGTTATAGGTTTCAATATGATTATATACGTATTTCTGGTTATCTCTGTCAACCATAATGGTTTCAGGAGTGACTCATGGGAATGATAATTTAGGGAATTAAGCCAGTATTTAAATTCCCAAATGCTCATTACCTGCAAAAATGTCAGAGAGCAGCCCTACGGCGTTTAGTGCTAGTCAAAAAAAGATTTTTAAAATGACTTTTGGGCCAATTCCTCCATGCTAACACAGAGATGGCGATTCAGGCAGAAATTCAATGAACAAACAGTAGATAATTCAGCTGGGAATTTTCTCCTAGCTGGTGGAGAAAAACATAGACTGATTCCCATTAAGATAGCAAAAAACTCAGATTATCATCTTACAAATTACATCATGTGCCTATGTAAAACAATTACAGGCTGTGTTTACATGAAGAAATTGGCCCATCTAAATGTAAATCTGCTGAAAATAATCCTATATGTAAAAGTAAAAATGTCCCTGAAAATATTAAACATTGTTATAATGTTAATATTTTGCTGTGATTTCCACCATTTTTGGTTCCTCAAAGAACCTTTCAGTGAATAGTTCTTAAAAGAAATAGTTTTTGCTTAGTGTGAGGAAGAAAGGAACCTTTAAAGAATCTTTTATGGAATGGAAAGATTCCATGGGATTTAAAAGGTTCTTCATGGAACCACAGATGCCAATAAAGAACCGTTATTTTAAATAGTGAGGCAACTATTGCACCCATATTGCAAAAATAACACTGACTTTTTTCTGATCCTAAAATTCCAACACAAATCAGTTCCGGCACAAATGTGATTCAATATCACATCTCTTCATTTACATGCATGCTCATTTAAATATCCGCTCATTCTCATTATGGGCTGCAGCAGGCAGATCATGTGACCTCGCTGTCCGTCAAAGGCATCTCTGAGTTAATCATACTCTTCATACTGGTTTCTTCTCTTTTTCCCCCCTCTCTCTCTCTCTTCTTTCTCTTCCCTCTCTGTTTTTTTTTTCCAGATTCCCTTTAGAGAAAGTTTCAAGAAGTTTCTATAAATTAATAAAGATCTGGTGCTGTATGAAGCCGATCTGGCTTTGAACGGGAGCGTATTGATCTCGCAGGTGAAGCAGGGATCAGCACTTCAAACAGAATGCGTTGTTCCAGAGGAGAGTTTGGAATGGCAGGCGCACTCCTATCTGAAAGCCTCAGGAACCCACCAAACCCACACAACGGGTCATACGACAAAGACAATGGCCACATTTTGTATTTCACCTGTTTTAGCAAAAAACATTGTTAGGAAGTTTTGTTGCCAGTTAGTTCTCCTCCGTTCATTTGAGAGTATGGATATTTCATAAACCTTTTATATCTTCACTTCTTCTTTTGGAACTATTTTCTTTGGCGGGACAAATACTAACCAAATATCTGGCCATACACTCTCAAAGACACTTAATATTCAGTGATATTTATGATTTGACTGCACTGACACTATCGGATGAGAACAAAACTTGAACTGAATTGAGCTGAATAACGACACTATTGTCTTCTGTAGAGCTGCTTTACAGCTGAATCGAATTCATTCATAATCGACAAATTTTGCAACAACACTGAACTGACTCGAGCCGCTTTTGACTACTGTTTCCAGCTGAGCTGCTTATCGCTGAATTGAACTTGTTTCATACTTGATTAAGTTTACACAGTAAACTGAATTGAATCAACACTGAACTAACTTTAGGGCTATTTTCTTTGGTGGAACAAATTTAAACTACATTTCTGGACATACACTCCTAAAGACACTCAACAGTGATATTTTAATTTTACAGCACTGTCGCATAAGAACAAATCTTGAACTGAATTGAGTTGAATAGTGACACGATTGTCTTCTGTAGACCTGCTGTATAGCCAGGGGTGCACAAGTTTTTCAGCCTGGTTCTCAGAATCTGGAGATTTGGTTTGGTCCTCACACGGCGGCACATGGTGTGACCCATCAAACATAACTATAACAAATAAATTAATAATAGTGATAATATTATTGCACTTTTAGTTTTTTTTAAATAAAATAATAAACTAAATAATAAAGTGTGATAATACTATTTTATTTTAAAATAAAAAGGGAGTATTAAATACAAATACAATTATTTTATAGTAAACTTAAAAATAAAATGCTAATATTTTTATTATTATTTTATTTTGAACCTTAATTATTATTTTTAATTTGAATTATTTACATTTTTCATTTTCAAACTTAAAATCAGCAAGCTTTTATTTTGGCAGGTTGCCGGCAAGCAAGCTGCCGATTGTAGAGCGTCAGTGAATGAAATGTCATACAGTACAGTTTGTCGATCTAAAATGGTAATTGTGCATTAACAGCTGTCAACCATGGCTGCGTTTCCCAAAAGCATCGTAAGCCTAAGTTGATCGTAGCTCCATAGGTGGCAATGGGTCTACGATGTACTTAGGCTTACAATGATTTTGGGAAACACAGGCCATGTCGGTACGCAAACGCGCGCTCTGAACTCATTTACACAGCGCATTTCTTATTGTGGTCGCGCATGCGGACGTGCGGACCACTTATGTGCACCCCTGTTTATAGCAGAATTTGGATTTGCCTGATATTTGATGAATTTCGCATCAGTGATTTGATTACTGTTTATTACTGTGAATATCTATTGTTCGAAGCACTAGCTATATAAATAAAGGTGACAACTTGATTTAAAAATAAAGGTTCTTTATTGGCATTGATGGTTTAACATCCATGGAATCTTTCCATGATTCAAAAGAAGAACTATTTTGGGTTCCCAAAGAACCTGTCATTGAACTGTTCTTTTACTGTAAAGAACATTTAAATCATCTAAAGAACCCTTTTACACTATAAAGAACCTTCTGTGGAATGGAAAGTTTCCATGGATATTAAAGGTTCTGAAAGGGGTCATATGACGTTGGTGGTCAGCTATCCAGTGCGTTGTGATTGGCCGAATACCTCAAGCTTTTGACGGAAATGTTACACCCCTACCATACTGTGATGCTGTGTCCCGGCGCGACGAGACAAAAACATTTAAAAACCCATTATAAACGAGGCATTTGTAGCATCCAGTGGGGACATAATTACGGATTATAATTACTTAAACTGTCTTTTTACGCCTTGCGTATCGAGCCGCGTGAACATAAAACCATGTCTGCATTTGTGATCGGAGAAATGACAAACAACAAGCTCTACTCTACACTGCTCAAAACTCGCGTTTGAATCATCAGTGGCAAATCCTTTAAATATAAAAACGT
>NW_015656152.1:660641-669982 GCF_001515625.1 Sinocyclocheilus rhinocerous | reverse complement strand
GCGGCAACAACAATACTACAGCGAGAATCAAAGTTACGCAGAAGAAATTCTTTCTTTGCATTAACATTTGAGCGGCGCTATGCTCCCCATGCTAAATCTTCCCACATCGTGACGTAGATATGTGGGGACGTGTTTGAACGAGGCGTTTTAGGAGGGCGTGGACGAGTCTTAACTTTCATAAAGAATATCTCTTTGGGTTTGAGAGTTTAGTCTTTGCAACTTTAGGGATCTTATCTATTCACGAACAGCTTGTAACACTCCAAAGAGAAAGGAAAACTTGAAATCGCATCATATGACCCCTTTAATGGAACCATTAACACCAATAAAGAACCTTTATTTTGAAGAGTGTTCAGTTGAATCACTTCACTCTTGAAGGTCCTTTATAGTAGTAACAGGTTCTTCACACTAAAAAAAAAAAAAAAAAGTTCTTTTAAGAACTGCTCACTGAAAAGTTCTTCTATTGCAGAAAAGGTTCTTAAAAATTTGAAATGTTCTTCACACTAATAAAAAATGGTTCTTTTTAAGAACTGTTCACAAATTGAAAACGCATTGAAAATTAAAAATTTAAAACGCAATTGCAAATACAATTTGCAATTCCTTTTGAATATTGTCCTAAATATCATTCCATAGTGATGTCATCAAAATTGTTGATCCATATTGGCGGAAGTTAGAGAGTGTAAGATTTGAATGCTTATAACTTCTAAATGCGAATTTTGTCATTGTTTTGGAGCACACTAGTTTAGATAAACTTAAGGCTAACATATTTATTCTAAAAAACAAAATACTTCAATTTTGATTTCATGGGGACTTTAATGCTCTCTGTCTGTGTGTGGGTTATTAGTGTGTGAGCCGATTCGTCTCCGAGCTGTGTAAGACGATGATTCTAATTAAAAGCGTAATGTAGGAGAGTTTCCTCTGTTTGACTTCAGCTACAGGGATCAAATCCCTCGGTTAATCCAACCCGAGCGCACTGCCAGCCGCCTCACAGGGTGTGTGTGTGTGTGTGTGTGTGTTCTTCTCTGTGTCTGTAGAGCTGGAAGAGAGGACAGTGATTGCATAGGCTATCTGATCCACCTGCTGTGTCACGTGGTACGTAGTTGCCTATGTGCCGTCTGATGTGTATTGCATGTAAAAATGGCAAGCGCTTTTCGCAATCACACGCTTTAATCTGATTGGCTGATTTGCACAAGTCAGGGTGTGCTGGTTTACATCAGTCCGTCTGGAAAAGGTATCTTTGCAAGTTCCCAGGTTGCTAAAACGAGCCTTCTGAGGAAGACCTACTTGCTGGATTTGCCAAAGTTTGCAGGGTTCCAGGCATCAACTCTTTGAAAGTTTCATCGGAGGCCCTTGTTCAGACAGGCAGATTCTTTTTTCTGATGTATCCGATTAAATCTGTTTAGTTGGTTGTAGCTTGAACAGCAGTAAACCACATGAAAATCAGATGTTTACAAACCAGACCCGAACCACATCCAGGATGCACATCAACATTTGGGACATGATGTGTAACATAACATCCAAGTGCACTATATACTCTTGATTCTGAACAAGCGATCAGACAAGATCTGAACTGGTTGCACATAATAACAAATAATTCTATATTTTGTTTAGATAATTTACAGACAAAAATACAAATTAAAAAAATCTACTATTTGGTGACATTTTAAGTTTTTGTTTACATTTTAATTGTAATTAATTTCAATTTTAAAGTATACATTTACCTGTATATAAATATATTCCTAAATATGAATAAAAATATTGTGTGTGTGTGCGTACATGTGTACATATACATGGATATGTTGTCATAGAACTATTACTCTGATTAAAGTCATAATTAAATGTTTCGGACTGATGATGCTCAATTGTGAGTCATTTTAACGGAATGATTTAATAGAACCAGTTCATGAGAATCATTTCTTCACTTAAATCCTTCAATTACACTATATAATTTTTTTTTTATTATCTCAATTCCCAACCAAAATTATTATATTTAACTAAATCTGAAAAAAGCTATAAATTAAATGTTAACTGAAATAACTAGTTGCCAAAGCAACATTTTTCATTTTCATTGTTGTACTAAAAATAACTGAAACTAAAACTTTAATAACAATAAAGTAAAAAAAAAACTAGACTGTATGGTGTTTGATTTGACCTGTTTAAATGATGTTTTCTCTCTTCTGTGTGTGATTAGTCATCAAAAACACCAGATAAAACACACACACCAGAACAGAAATGCACTAAATGTCTGTGTTTAAAAACAGCCACCACACAACTCTCACACACACACACCTGGCAGTAAGTGACATGTTCCTCTGCCGCTCTCCTGTTTGTGTGTGTGTGTGTGCGCTCGCTCAGATCTCGCTGTTCAGGTAACTGTTGTTTTGCTGCATACGCATGTTTACTCGTTTTCCTCTCCCTCCTCCTGTGGCAGGCCTGTCATCCCTCGCTCCGTGTTAAAAGCACTCTGAGAGGCAGCTAATGCTGCTCAACAACAAACCTGAGCTTTGAAGAGACACACACACACGTGGTCCGGGTTACATCCTCGCTGCCACAGTCTAACACACTCACACAGCGCTGGTCTCCAATTACTGCTTCCTCCATTGTTTCTTGTTGATCGGATGGGCCTTGATGGTGTGTCACGGAGAGATTGTGTGTGTATGTGTGCACGTTCCTCCCCGGTTTGTGCTGACAGACGGCCAATTTATGCCACAGTTACCCAGCATGCATCGGTGGATCAATCAGTGCTCTCATTTGCATTAAGGTGGGGTGGAGGCGGGCCGTTGCGAGGCATCGTGCTCGTGGGTTGGCTAGGTGGATCCGGGGGGGTCTGATTTGATTGGTTGATCTGGCTGTCAGTAGTTGTGTTGCCCTGCAGGTCCAAAGCCTCACAGTAGTGTGCAAATCACACACACACACACACACATGCTCACAGACGGAATAGGCCTCCTGTCAGAGGCTCGTTTGGAATTCCCTTTAAAGCCGGACGGAGCGTCTGTACCTGTCAGAATGCCTGAGAAGAGAGCTCTGTGACTGACTCATACACACGAGCCAGGCTGTACCTCACCCACCCTCCAGACAAATGCCTTCATCTAACACTTCAGAGAGAAACGGCCAGGCAGAGGAGAGGAGAGGAGCAGAAATATTTAAGTCCATAACATGTCTGACATTATTGACCCTTTAATTGAGTGTGTGAATCAGTGGCTCATTCTGCTGTGGAATCTGCTTGGGAGATTTAATAGAGTTCTTTAGGTATCAATTTTGTCTCAGAATCTTCGCTTAAAATTACTTGGGACAAATACAAATTAGTCAAATGTTGACATGCACTACCATTTAAAAGTTTGGGGTTTGTAAGATTTATTTATTTTTTTAATAAAGAAATTAATACTTTTATCCAGAAAGGGTGCATTAAATTGATTTAAAAAAAGTGACAGTAAAGACATTTATATGCCATGCCATTATATGACATTTATATTTATATTTATTTTGCTGGCAGCCATTTCACCCTGTAGCCCAAGACTGGTTGCCTACTGAAGCTAAGCAGGGTTGAGCTTGGTTAATTCCTGGATGGGAGACCTCCTGGGAAAATTAGATGGCGCATTTCCACTGCGTGGTACGACTCGGTACGGCTCAGTACGGCATGGTACGCAATGGAATTAAGTTGAGAAGAAAATGCAAAGTAATTGTGTGACATGAGCTAATTTTAATTAAGTAAATCAAACAGCAGAAAAAATCATTTTACGTGAACACCATTTGTTGGAAATCTGAATCAGTTTGAACATTTTCTTGCAAAGTGATTATATCATGTTTTGATGACTGTGTTGAATTTCATTTAGACTTTACGCAATAAATTTATGTTTGCATCTCAAACATAAATTTATTAAGTAGACTGTAAGTGTATTGTTTTAGTAAATTCAGTAAAACTGCTTTTCCTTTTTTTCAGTGTACTAAACTGCAGTGGAAATGCAAACCGAGCCATGCCGAGCCGAGTCGTACCACGCAGTGGAAAAGTGCCATTGGAACCTCAACCGAGGTGGTAATAAATAAAGTACCAGGTACTGTACCCAGTGGAAAACCCCCCAAAAGTGAACCGTACCGTGCCGTACCATGCAGTGGAAAAGCGCCATAGGTTGCTGCTGGAAGAGGTGTTAGTGAGGCCAGCAGGGGGTACTCACCCTGTTGTATGTGTGTGTCCTAATGCCCCAGTGTAGTGACGGGGACACTATGCTGTCAAAAAGCACCGTCCTTTGGATGAGACGTTAAACCGAGGTCCTGACTCTCTGTGGTCATTAAAACAAAATCCCAGGATGTCTTTGAAAAAGAGTAGGGGTGTAACCCCGGCATCCAGGCCAAATTCGCCAATTGACCTCTGTCCACCATCATGGCCTCCTAATAATCCCAATATACTGGTTGGCTCCTGGTTCACTCCTTCTCCTCTCCACCAATGAGCTTGTGTATGGTGGGCTATATGGCACAATATGGCTGCCGTTATATCATCCAGGTGGATGCTGCACTTGGTGGTGGTTGAGGAGATTTCCCCTTCCAAAGCGCTTTGAGTACCCAGAAAAGTGCTATATAAATGTAATGAATTTTTTATTATCATTATTATTATTATACGTTACAAAAGATTTCTCTTTCAGTGCTTTGATGAAATGCTGTTCATCAACATTCTATTCATTTAAGAATCCTGAATAAAAATCCCAGCTAACAGGGAACATTCTCAGAACATTCTGGCAAGGTTCTCTCAAAGAAACAATCTTCTAATAACGTTAGTAGAGCGTTTGTTCAATGTTCTTAAAACATTAGCACAAAAACATCTGTACATTGTGGAACATTTAAATTGGATGTTCGTTTAATGTTTTTTAAATGTTACTAATTTTTTCAGAATGTTCAGAGAACATTCAAAATAGCATTCCCAAAATGTTTGCAAAATGATCAAATGGAATGTTTCCTCAACATTTACATAACCAAAAAATCTACATGTTTAGAGAATGTTCAGAAATAACGTTTTTCAAAACTTAATGGAAACATTAGCAAACTGTTCTTAGAACATTTCAGTTTTGCTGGGATGTAAAAAATATGAAGCAGCACAACTGTTTTCAACACTGATGATCAGAAATGTTTCTTACGCAGGAAATCAGCATATTAGAATGATTTCTGAAGGATCATGTGACACTGAAGACTGGAGTAATGATGCTGAAAATACAGCTTACTTTTTTGATGAAGTTTTGATGTACAGAATGAGAATAGATAGCATTCCCAAAATGTTTGCAAAATGATCAAATGGAATGTTTCCTCAACATTTACATAACCAAAAAATCTACATGTTTAGAGAATGTTCAGAAATAAAGTTTTTCAAAACTTAATGGAAACATTAGCAAACTGTTCTTAGAACATTTCAGTTTTGCTGGGATGTAAAAAATATGAAGCAGCACAACTGTTTTCAACACTGATGATAATCAGAAATGTTTCTTACGCAGGAAATCAGCATATTAGAATGATTTCTGAAGAATCATGTGACACTGAAGACTGGAGTAATGATGCTGAAAATACAGCTTACTTTTTTGATGAAGTTTTGATGTACAGAATGAGAATAGAGAGGGATGAAATGAATGTGGAAAGCAGATTTGGAGAAATACTTGAGGTTATATTGAGAATTTTTTATTATCATTATTATTATTATACGTTACAAAAGATTTCTCTTTCAGTGCTTTGATGAAATGCTGTTCATCAACATTCTATTCATTTAAGAATCCTGAATAAAAATCCCAGCTAACAGGGAACATTCTCAGAACATTCTGGCAAGGTTCTCTCAAAGAAACAATCTTCTAATAACGTTAGTAGAGCGTTTGTTCAATGTTCTTAAAACATTAGCACAAAAACATCTGTACATTGTGGAACATTTAAATTGGATGTTCGTTTAATGTTTTTTAAATGTTACTAATTTTTTCAGAATGTTCAGAGAACATTCAAAATAGCATTCCCAAAATGTTTGCAAAATGATCAAATGGAATGTTTCCTCAACATTTACATAACCAAAAAATCTACATGTTTAGAGAATGTTCAGAAATAAAGTTTTTCAAAACTTAATGGAAACATTAGCAAACTGTTCTTAGAACATTTCAGTTTTGCTGGGATGTAAAAAATATGAAGCAGCACAACTGTTTTCAACACTGATGATAATCAGAAATGTTTCTTACGCAGGAAATCAGCATATTAGAATGATTTCTGAAGAATCATGTGACACTGAAGACTGGAGTAATGATGCTGAAAACTCAGCTTACTTTTTTGATGAAGTTTTGATGTATGAGTATAGAGAGAGATGAAATGAATGTGGAAAGCAGATTTGAAGAAATACTTGAGGTTATATTGAGATCAATGATATTTTGCTGCAGACTTTTCCAGATAACATTTTTAATGCTCAGAAGTTACTCTTTGATAACTATGTAGACTCTGTGGGTTTATGTTTTATTTCATTTATGTTTCAATTAAGTAAGGGGGTTTGGTCTGACATGACAGAGCTACATTTATTTTCTGAAGAAAACTTGCATGCAAAACTCACTACAATATTGCTAGGATGTTATGGATGGTTGCCAGTCATTGCCAGGGTGTTGCTATACATTTTCTTTGGTTTCTGAGTTCTGGTTGCCATTGCTTTGCTATGTAGTTTCTGAAGTGTTATGAGTAGTTGCTAGAGTGTTCCTATCTTAATCGTTGACAGGGTGTTGCTATGTAGTTTCTAAGGTGTTCTGCGTGATTTCCAGGATGTTTCTATGTAGTTTCTGACTGGTTGCTAGGGTGTTGCTGTGTAGTTTCTGAAGTGTTCTGAATCATTGCCAGGGTGTTGCTATGTAGTTTCTGAAGTGTTCTGAATGGTTGCTAGGGTGTTGCTAGGTGGTTCAAGTTCAAGTTCACATTTATTTATAAAGCACATTTAAAATCAACAAGTGTTGTACCAAAGTGCTGTACAATTTTAAAGTGGTTGTTTACTGGCCCAAATCAAAAGAGTTCACTTTCAAGTCTTTTTTCCCTCAAGAGATTTCTTTGGGCATTTTATCACCCACCTAGCAAAAACTGTGCATCTGATCATAACCTAGCAAACAGCACTAATTAAACAACCATCATTTGCAATAAATCAGTGTTTGATGTAGCTTATGAAACGCATCACCATCTCCGTGTGAAATTCTCACAGGTTTCGGCTGTAACAAACACACACGAACACTGATTGAGTTTGCAGGTGTTTGGATTGAATTTGAAGGTGTTATTGCAAACAGAGATTTGAATTTCCATTCAGAGCAGCAAATAGGAAATGAGACCAATAACCTTGACTGGCATTTGCTCCTGTGTGTGTGCGCGTGTGTTTTATATGCATGAGGATTCTTTCATTTGTGTTTTATTTGCGCTCTTCGGTTGGGGAGATAAAACTATTAATATATATGGCAATGAGAGGAGAGAGGCTGTGGCATATGCCTGCAAGCAAGAATATTAAAACTAAGAGAACTATAGTGATATCCAGCCACACGAGTCATTTAGGAGACACGGACAATCTGGTGCTGGTTATTGTCGTGTGTAATCGATTTGCTCTGCTGTCTTAGATCTTAGGTCTGAGTTTTCCATAGGTCTCACATGATCTGACTCTCTCTTTCTGTCTCCCTCATGATAAAAGTAGCTTTATTGACATAGTAAAAAAAAAATATATATAAATAAATAAACTGTACGTTGGCATATAATTACATACATAAACATTTAAAATCTAATTTATAGTTCACTATTTATACAGATGTTTAAAAGCATGCCTGTTGCATGTGTCATTTACAAATTCTATTACAAATTATTAGTGATTATATTACTAATTATTACAAAAATATGAATAAATGTATGTTCCTCTATCGTAAGTCCTCTTGGATAAAAGCTTCTGCTAAATGCATAAATGTAAATGTATAATTTTTATTATTAAATTTATGTATTTGTATTTATAATAATAATAAAAATACATTTAAACATAAATCAATGCATAAAGGTATATTTTTTATTGCAAGTTGCCTTGGAAAAAAAGCATCTGTATAAAAATTGCATAAATGCAATTTTATGATTATTATTAATTATGATGATGATGATGATGATGATAAATGGATGTATTAATGTATATATTATTAAATCTATTGTTTTCTTATTTTGGTGTTATAATATTAATAATTAATAATAATTAAAAAATAAATGAATTTAATAATAAAAATAACTATAATTAATAATGCAACAGACATGAAATGCTTTGGGGCAGAAAATTGTAAATGGTAAAACAAAATGTATTTAACAGTAATAACTAAAGTAATTCAGCCTAAACATACTTTTCCTACACAAAGACCCTCAGAGTTTATGTATTTATCACACTTGTTTGCTAATCATGTAAAACAGACAGTCATTGAAATGTGTGTTTTGAATGACTGTGTGTATTTTCATCTGATAGATTAAGGTATATTATGCTGTTAACATTCATAACTCATACTCACTGAAGTATGAATTAGAGTGTGCGTGTGTGTGTGTTTCGTGTGTGTGTATGTGTGTGTATGTGTGTGAGGAGAGCATGTGGTGTTATAGAGGGATTAGTGTTTTAATGAGGGGGTGTGGCCAGGGTGGGCGGGGTCAGGCACTGCCTCAGGCAAAGAGCAGAGGGACACACACACACACACACACACACACACACACACACACTGGGATGGACACACTCAGGGGGCCTCAATTAGAGGATGGAGGATAATTCCCCCCACCTGATACCTGCTGTCGTCCTGTGCTGTCCTTTTTCAGTTTTTCTGCCTTTTATCTTTTACATTCTTACTTTACCCCTTTTTACCCTTTTACTGTCCGTCTGTCTGTCTGTCTGTCTGTCTGCCTGTAATAGTAATAGTATTACTGGCAGGGTAAAATTCACTCAGGAAATGCTAAATTGAGTTAAACATTAATTTTTGAAGTAGTCCAATTCATTTTTTATTTACAGCTTTGAAAATTTATTTTTACAATGGAGGATAATTCCCCCCACCTGATACCTGCTGTCGTCCTGTGCTGTCCTTTTTCAGTTTTTCTGCCTTTTATCTTTTACATTCTTACTTTACCCCTTTTTACCCTTTTACTGTCCGTCTGTCTGTCTGTCTGTCTGTCTGCCTGTAATAGTAATAGTATTATTGGCATGGTAAAAAAGTTACATTATTAAAGCATTAGTATAAATTAGTCTGTGCGTGTGTATATATACACACACGTGCCAGTTTATACTAATGCTTTAATAATGTAACATATACTGTAAATATATATATATATATATATATATATATATATATATATATATATTCTTA
>NW_015656152.1:647468-660630 GCF_001515625.1 Sinocyclocheilus rhinocerous | reverse complement strand
TGTGTGTGTGTGTCAAATGCTGCAGGATTTTTTCTCTTCACTTTATTTTTCTTCATCTTTTTTTGTTCAGTGTCATTGAATCAGCTGGTGTTTTGTTGATTTTTAGTGGATTTATGAAGTCAAGTTCACACAGGTGTCCTAGAAGAGTAACTGCAGGTGTAGTTTATCAACTCAACATGTTGATGAGTGCTGTGAATATAGATATTATGGATTACTGTGAGAATGAACAATGTGGATAGATGACCATTTTAATTTATTAACATGCGATTTACACTGTGCTCACACTGGTATAATTTACATTATTTCTAGTTTTAAATCACATTTATTAATTAGACAATGAAAATGTCTATAAAAGTGTGTGTGTATATCTGTGTTGTGTGTGTGTGTGTGCACTTCCTAATTTGCATGTCTGTTATCTCAGGTTTCTTTGAATTGTTTCCATCCCTCTGGAGTTTGTGTTTGAAACCCTCCCAGATTCTGTTCCTCTCCTTCCTTTATTCTCTCTGTAACTCTCTCTTTCTCTCCCTCCTCCATCTTTTCTGGTCTCTCTCTCTCTCCTCTCGCTTTGCACCTGTTTCCCGCTCTGAACAGCTGCTAATTGGGTGAATCTAAATAGTGATTACCCATAAACCTCAGCGGTGTTTGATAGGTTTGTTCTCCGACCCATAAAATAATCCATCACTGATATGTGTGTGTGTGTGTTTGTTTGTGTGTACCAGTCCCTGTATCTGCACGTAGGAAAAAGTATTTTAACATCAAAATATATCACCCATATCACCTTTAACTCAAATACTAACAAACCAGATTAACTCGCCGTCTGCCTCCCAGAATATATCACAGAATGGTCATTGCTCCGATCATTGTTGTTTTCTAATGGGTCCCTTTAAAGTTCAAAGGTCACCAAGGGGAAATGCAGTGTCTGACCTTCACATGACCCTCATTCCAAACATTCCAAACTCCCTTAAATTCCAAAATCATCCAAAGTCAATTAGGAATTCAAATCACTGAGGTATTACAATAAAATTAGTGTGTGTGTGTGTGTGTGTGTGTGTGTGTGTGTGTATGTATATATATAATTTTTTTGTCTTTTAATAATTTTTTCCAGAATTTTTTCAAGTTTTTTAGAAAGTCAGACCGTTTTGGAGCAACATGAGGGTGAGTAAAATAAATATAATTTTTTGGGTTGTTATTTTTTACAAATTATTTTTTACACACTGACTGAATAAGAAAAAGTTATTTTAAACCCCACTGCTGTACGCTCTTCTACAGCATCAATCCGTAGACGTTATTATACTAGTGTACTTTAATCAGTATCATTGTAAAATGATTAAACCTGCTCTTGAGAGACACTGCAACCTGCGATTTCTGTGGAGAGAGTTGAGTTGCACACAGCAAAGCATGATGGGATGGATAAAACAGGGACTATTAATCCAGAATGCCCCAAATGAGAAGGAGCGAGCGAGCAAGAGTTTTAAGACTCGTTTTGCTACAGGAAGCTGTCACAGACATTTACTTTCGTGCCGTTTGCTGCAACAACTTTCTTCCATAAGCCCCCATGACCCCAGAGACAAGCTCACTACGCCTCCATACCCTAAATAACTCCAGATTAAAATTTTACACACTCTCTCCCTCTCATGTTCTGACAAAGAGCAGTGTTGGCCTGTCATCTCCGATCTCATCTGCTGAGGAGACATCGCTGCTCCTCAGTAAACACAAACACACACTCACAAATACGTTCAGACACGCTCGCGCAAACCTTCATTATTCTAAACACATGCATCATGTGAGTTTAATGAGATTCTACTTTAATTCTATATTGATGCACCTTGCATGTTGCATGGCAACCGTAAACGACCATGAACTATATTAGTGAAAATTATTTACTTTTATTATTATTAATAATGCATTTAACTGTTTATTCAACAATGTGCACAAAAAGTACATTTGCATCAAAAACTCTTAACCCTTGTGCTGAGAATCTTTTACCTAATGTGGTTTTTCCAGTAAAAAATGACCAGCATTTGCTTGTAAATCTCTCATTGTGCCATGTTATTCCAAATCTTGGATTCAAATAATGTTGTCAACTTGTTTTCTTTCAATTTGCACAGGTTTTGTATTTATTTTTGGAACTGATTGATCGTAGGTCTCGTTCATCTGATCTTATGCATCTCAGTTTTTGAGTGAATAAATAAATAAATAAAAATAAAACCATGATTTGTGGATAATTTTTGAAATGTTCACTCAAAAACTGACTGAGGTGCATGAAGTCAGATCAGTGAGGCCTATAACCAGTTCTAAAAAGAAATACAAACCCTGTGCTCATTGAAAGAAAACAAGCTGATAAAAAGATTGAATCCAGTATTTGTTAATAATATAGCATAACAAGAAATTTATAAGCAATTTTTTGTAGTCCAGTAATTTTTGATTGGGAACACCACATGTGTAACAAGGTCCGGGGGAAAAAATTATAAAAACATTTTTGGGAAGTTGAAATACCCTGTGTGTGCAAAGTCAGTAAGTTTTAGTACAATGTGACATTAACTAGCATTTTCGGGGGAAAAGAAAATCCTATCTAGGTCAAAATGACTGTGACACAACATTAGCGTTAAATATAAGTTAAAGACACCTAATATAAAGGTTTTTATTTAATTTCCATTGTACTTAAGAGACCCTTTAAACATGCTAAAATCACTGTAGTTGTAATTTGTCATATTTAGTAATTTTGTGAATATAATGGTTTGAGTTTGAAGGCCATTTAGTTCAATGATTGTGTTTGTTTTGCCAACAAATCGACTTGTCCTTATAGAGTTTCGCTGACTCCTGTCACTGTCCACTCTAATGCAGATGTATAGATTTATAGATGAGGAGAGATCTTTTTGTTTAATTTATCACTTCTCTCATCCTCTTGCTCTCTTCTCAGTGTCTGTAATTTTTTGTAATCATAAAGATGAAAGCACTGATGATTTTTGCCCTTAAGTATAAACAGAACTGGCTGACGACATATCCACAAATCTAAACAAACGGGAGGAGCAGCAAACTTCACAAAAGTGCCTCTTCAGCATGTGTGTGTTTGTGCGACGCATGAAGTGTGTAACTGACCAATTAGACTACAAATTAGACCGAAATCAAGGCTTGAGCGGGATCTTGATCAATAAAATGTTGTTTTTTTTAAATGTTTTTTTTTGGGGTGGGTGTTCAAAATCTCAGACTTAAAGTGAAATGAGAGTGAAACAGACATCAGAGTGGTTCAGACACACATGCACACAAATTCATTGTGACGTTCAAATGACGTTGACTCTGCTGGGTCGTGGAAATAAAGACGTGACGATAGCAAACTCAATAAAACACGAGTACATGAGAAACAAATAAACATAAAAGACAGAGAAAGTGTTTTAAGGGACATAACCTAAAAACAACACAACTCTCTCTGTGTGTGTGTGTGTGTGTGTGTATGCATGTGTGTGCAGAAATTGATTGCTCTTTGTCTGCAATGTCAAGACATTGTGAATGGTCCTTTTTTCAGCTCAAGAACAATAAAACAGAAAGTCTTCTGATACATAAGTACCTCGCGCGGGAGGAATGGGCCATTCTCTTTATTTTTTACTATCGTTTGTCCATCACACTCATTTTTTCATGGTTCATTACTCCTTCTGTCAATGGCTTTAATTTTCCACTTCTCTGCCCTGACACACAGTGAAGGACCTGCACTGGGCTTCACTGTTACTGCCTGCCTGAAAATACAAACACACAGCTCATGCAACTGGACATAAATGTGAGTTTATGCGAGTTTGGGTTGAATTTTAGACTAAATTGTCCCCAGAAGTAAGCTTAATTGGACAAAACTCTCTTCAAAGGCAAGTTTGAATTTAAATAATATACAATTTCACATTTTTGCATCTTTTTATATAGGGTATAATTGGCTTCAAGAGAGACTGGGGCTAGGTGTCACACGAAGAAAATGTCACAATGGCTATTTTTAAACAGAAGTCAATATTTCAAATCATTATTTTGTTAGCAGTAATTTTGTCTTTTTCAAGCATCTAGTTAACAGCTTCAGGCCACACACACACATATGTGTATGCTGTCATCAGTGAATTTTGTGGTTTCCAGAAACGCTCACAGTCACACAATCACAACGCTGAATTCGTTATGCGCGCGCGTGACCGCAGAGTACAGCGTGAATTTGTTGTTATTATGAGTGTGTAATGTGGTTAGACATCACTGTGTGTGTGTGGCCTGAAGCTCAGCAGATGCCTGAAGCCTCTCCTGTCAGGATGGAGAGATCGGACGGAGAGGGAAACAGGAGAGAGCAGCTCCATCGGGGTAGGGCTGTCTGTGTGTGTATGTGTTTCCTGTTATCTTCCTCTCACTTTCCTCCTCTTCCTCAGTATGTCATGGTGAAGCCTTGAGTCAAACACACTGTCTTTCCTCAGGACTGAATTCACACTGAAATCTGGGAAAGAAGCGGCACTTGTACAGCACTAACAAGTAGCCTACCAGTATTTTTTGGAGGTGCACTGTGTGGTATTTTTTTATATACCAGAGTACCGTGCAAATATCATGGTATGTGAATGTTTTTAGCTGTTTAATTATGCATTGTCTATAACAAAATACTGTATAGTATTACCATCTGCCACTGAACTGAAGGTTTACAGGGAAAGGCTGCAAACAAACAGGGTTTAATTGAATCTAGTTTTTCTTCCAGATCAAGATTTTACATTGGAAAGCAAGTGGCGACAGAATACTAAATTGTTTAGCTTACAAAAAAGTAAACAAAATTGTGCTTGGCATCAAATACTGAAATTTATCAAATAATAACAATATGTAAAATAACATGAAAATGTATACATTTTATAATTGCATTCAACAGCGTAAGATTGATTTACCAGCAACATGCACAAAACAATCATCAGGTTACATAATATATTACCATTAGAGAAATTAATAAGCTAGAAGACAGTTTGCTTGGACACATGACTTTTGACATCATCAACAAAAGATATGGTGTTTACTCCTGCCTTTTAATAGTAAACAAAAACCTAAAAAAAAAACAAATTCTGTGATGTCTTTGCACAATTATATGATTGGTTGTAGCATTTTAATATTTAGCATTGTGTCGCTGTCTTTGAGTTAGTCAGAACAAACCATTTTGATGGTTTAAAGAATATTCCCGGTTGAATACATCGTACAGTAAATAACATCTTTGACCTGATGTTGATCACCACAGACAATATTTTGACTTGTCACTCAGTTTGAGTAAAATAAAACAAAAATATACTGAAAGTTAAGCATATACAATGGAACTCTATGGTGCAGCCCTTGTATTTAATCCCAGAATTGTCTATTCATGAAAAGAAAAGAAAGTCTTGTAGTGTACATAATAACGTTAATGCCAGTGTTAGAGGAATCAGCTGCATCTCTTCATGTCCTACACGTCATCTAATTTTCATCTCTCTGCTGTTTAATAGTACTTTAAATCTATCTGATTAATATATAAGAGAGACTATTTGCCATATTTGTTTAAATGAAAGATATGGGTTAATTATAACAGTGCAGTGTCTTGCCCAAGATCTCATGTTCAGGTAATCCTTGACTGAGATAAACACATTTGTGACCCTGTACCACAAAAGCAGTCTTAAGTCGCTTGGGTATATTTTTAGCAATAGCCAAAAAAGCATTGTATGGGTCAAAATTATTATGGGTCATTATTATTTTTCTTTTATGCCAAAAATCATTAGGATATTAAGTAAAGATCATGTTCCATGAAGATATTTTGTAAGTTTCCTACCCTAAATATATCAAAACTTAATTTTTGATGAGCAATATGCAATGCTAAGAACTTCATTTGGACAACTTTAAAGGCGATTTTCTCAGTATTTTTATTTTTTTTGCACCCTCAGATTCCAGATTTTCAAATAGTTGTATCTCGGCCAAATATTGTCCTATCCTAACAAACCATACGTCAATGGAAAGCTTATTCATTCAGCTTTCAAATTATGTATAAAACTCAATTTCAAAAAATTGACCTTATGACTGGTTTTGTGGTCCAGGGTCACATTTGTCTTTCTGTCCGAGACAGAGGACTCAAACTCAAGACTTGACCTCTAAATTGACCTTTGGACCTTTTAATTACTCAATGTAGTGAAATTAGAGTAGTGGAGGGAGAATGTAGGAATGTGAACAGTTGCGAATGACAGAATGAAATGAACATGTTCATTCTTGTTGTTTTTAGAAATGAGAGATTAGTCAAAATGAGTCTATGGTCGTGTCAGTAAACTCATACTGAATACAGAACACTTCTTTAATATGAGATGTGTTTTCTGGGTAATTTGTCAGAGGTTTTGTGTTTATGTCTGTCTAGAATATGAAGAAGAAATGCTTGAAGTGTTTAATAGGCCCAAACTGAGAGAGAGTGTGTGTGTGAGAGTCAGTCATACTGTATTCCCAGTGCTCCCTCTAGTGGACTGATTGTTTTAAAGCTCAGTCAACAATCCCAGTGTCAATCACAGACTCTGATATGCTAGAGCATAAGTTCATTTAGCATAGGCTTTTTGAATATGTTTATTTTTTATTTATATAAAGCTAATTATAAAGACTATACAGTCATTATAAACTTTTGCATCTTTTGTAGAATAAAAAATGTTGTTTACTTTATGAATCATTTTTACATTGACAGCGTCTCCAAATTAGGGAGGTTTTTGTCCGATTTCAGTAACTTCTGTGGACACTTTTGTGCCCAAAGTGCTAAATAAACCCACACATACATTACACTGATTTTTTTGTTACATACGTATTTTTATTGTTATATTACATGTATACATTTGATTTGTCTCTGTGTTTATAGTGTTATAGAATAGTTTTGCATTTGTATAGTGTTATAGTATGTGTAACTGTGAGTGTGTGTGTCAGTGTGTTTATATTTCTCTGTGTGTGTGAGTGATTCTGTTCCCCTGTGTTGGCCTGAGGGCACCTTCACTTCACAATTAATGGAGAGAGTCTCATGGGAGCTTCAGTCTCCCTCTTTTACATGAAACCTTCCTCTCCTCTTCCCTCCATCCCCCTCTCATCACATTCTCTTCTCTTCTCATTTTGTCTTTTGTCATTTTCAGCTCATCTTTTATCTCTTCTCTTTTTTTCTTCTGTCATTTCATTTCTAAATATTTATTTTTTGCCTTTTATTAGGATAGGACAATATATATTGACAGGAAAAGAAGTGGGAGAGAGAGGGGACAGGATTGGGAAAGAACCGCAAGCCAGGACTCGAACTCGGGTCACCCAAAGCGTAACGGTGCTGTCAGCGCACTGCCCACGAGGCTATCGGCACCAACTATCATTTCTTTTCTACTTTTTTCTCATCTCAACTTTTCTTTTTTCCTCTGTTCTCATTCAGTCTCGTATTTCTTCTAATTCAAATTCTCTAATTTTAATTCTGTCTTGTCATTTTCAGCTCATCTTTTCTTTCTCATGTAATTTCTTTAATTTTTTCTCACATCTTCTCATGTTGTCTCATCTATTCTCATTTTGCGTCTTCTCTTCTCATTTCACCATTTCTTTAGATTCTTCCCATTTTGTCTCATTTGTCATTTTCAGCTCATTCTCTTCTTATTTCATTCTCATTTTTCTTCTCTTCCATTCTCATTCCATCTCTTATTTAGTTTCTTAGTAATTAATTTTTAGCTAATCTTTCCTCAACTCTTCTCTATTTTTTCTCTCTCATCTCTTCTTGTCTGGTTTCTTCTCATTTTGTCTCTTCTCTCATTTTTTTCTTTTCTCTGCTCATATCATATTCTTTTCTCACCTCTGCTCTTCTTGTCTCTTTCATCTCATCTCTATTATTTTCTTGTTTCTTATCTCTTTTCATTTCATCTCTTTCTTTGTCTCGTCTCATTTCGTCTCACAACTCCTTTCCTCTTATTTGAATCCTCTTTTATTTCATCTCCTCTATCGTTTTTTTTCTGGCGTCTTGTCTTGTCTCGTCTCTGCTCATTTCTTCTCTTCTTGTCTCCCATCTTTTTTCCTTTAATTTAATCTCTTCTCACTTCGTCTCTACTATTTTCTGTTTTAGTTTTTTTTCTCAGTTTTTCATTCTTAATTTGTTTGTCTTGTCTGCACTTTTCTCATTTATTTTCTCTTATTTTAATGTCTTATTCTTTTACTTATTTCTATATTCATTTCTATATTTAATTTCTTCTTTTGTCAGCTCATCTTTTCTAATCTCTTCTGTTCATTATCATTGTTGTCTCTTCTCTTATTTTCTTCCCCTCTCTGTTTATTTCTTCTCATTTCACCTTCGTGTCCCTTTCATCTCGTTTTCTCTTTACAATTTTCTTTTCTCCAATTTTCTTGTTTCTTCTCATCTCCTCTCATTTCATCTGCTCCTTTGTCTTATTGTCTAATCTCGTCTCATTTATTATTTTAAATCCCTAAAATCAGAAGAGAACAATATTTTAACTCGAGAATTTCATGAATTTCACCCTCCCACACAACACACAACTAAAGAACACGACAGGCCACATAACACATCCACATTTTTTGCATGCATGTATAAAACCCTTTTCAGCTTCCGTGTGTCTCTGTAGGCCGCATGCGTCTCGTGTGCACCACGTAAGTTTGCGTTTGTTATACTATATTAAAGCACACGCGAAACCTTTTGGTTTATTTAGATAAAGACATTTCCAAAACCGCACTGAGGGATCTCCTCAGAACAGAATAAAATCTCAGGGAGCGTTTGATCACGAGAGGAACGAGGAGAACTCCTCCTTTTTAAATGATTGCATCACCTCGTCTTCCACCCCGTTCCCTCTTTCTCTCTCTCTGCCTCTTGATATCTCCTTAAATCCGGAGAGAACTGAAAATTTCATTTCTTCCTCCATAGGTAATCAACATCAAACGCGCGCGCGCACTTTGTCTCACCCGCGACGACACTTTCGATCACCTCGCGCAGTCTCACCTGTGTCATCAATTAGAGTGTCTCTCCGCACAATGCATTATGGGAAGGAGTTCAGCGCTGTCAGGCATCATGAAGCGTTATCGTGCGCGCACGCAGCAGGAGTAATGCGAGGCGTCTGCGGTGTCAAGCGTTCTGTTTAATGTGATTCTCTCTCTAGTACACCGCGTGTGTAGCTTTCTGCGGCTGCTGTTTACCATGCAATAATACAACAAGTGTGCGTTTGAAGTGTGACTGCGCTGTGCTCTTGTGCGGGCAGAAGGGGACGGCACGTCACCGCTCATAAACTCATTTCAGACTGGAACCGTGTCTTGTTAAGAGAGACATTGTGTTACTGTGTTTGACCTGGAGCTGGTTAGATTGACAGAGTGAGTTTTATCCTGCAGGTACGGCTGATTCGGAGAGTCTTTCGTAACGGTGAGAAACACAGGGCTACCTTATTTTGCAACGCGCAAGTAAGCTCTTTTCTGTGAATGTGTGTGAGACTTCCGTTTCATTAGCTGCTCTAGGTAAATAACTAGAAGAAAAACAGTGCTGTTAACAGTAAAACTAGGCTATTTGCACTACAAATCAGTGTGTTTATGATTACAATAATGCGTGAAATTATATGATAACAAATAGGCTACCAGTTTAAAATAGGCCATCAAGCAGGATAACGGACTGTGACGGACTTGTACTGCTAAAATGACGAAGGGAATGACACCGGAAGTCTGGCACGTTCAAGTTATAAATGGCGGCACCCACATAGTTAGAGGGTTCTTGGCCACCAATCTCACGTTTTGGGAGACCATTAATAGCCTACATTTAAAAAATGGCGTTGTCAGTCCCTGTTTACTTTTTAATAAGTTCGGTGCATTTGTGAATGACTCATAAGTGCACGTTATAATAACTTTCTCTGAAACAAATTTCCCTCTTCAGCTAAAGTTACCTAGACCACACAGCTGTTTGATAGTTTTTTAGTCAACTGTTATGGGTCTTTCTGATGTCTTCCCATAATTATCACAGTAATGTAATGCATTAGTGATAAATAAATACATTTTACAATAGTAAATAGCAAATAAAGATAGATTTTATATAGAAGCATTACCATTAGGGTAAAGAAAGATGCTCAAGAGGTGAACTTGAACTTCGGCATCTGGTCACAATTAGGCCTGGGCGATAAAACGGTATCAATATTTATCGACGGTACACCCTCTTCGATATCGATAGAAAAATTGTTAGATATAGCTCACGATATAGGCACGTGCTATGAGTGACGCAGAAAGTACACACAAACACCGAACACATGCTGAATTGAGTGCTGTGCCTGCCTGTGATGAGAAGATTGTGAATAAAGAATGAATATTAGTCGAATTTAAAATAAACATTTGCATTTGAATGTTAGGTCTGCGTCTCATATGTTTTTAAAGGCAATCTGTGTGATGGGCGATTCGGCTCTTTGTATTAAGCAATGCATTATACGTGATGCTGTTTTGTTCATAATTGTTTATGCAATTTACGAAATTATATTTTATTTTTATGAGTTAATTTAGACGTAATGCACGTTTTTATAGAGTTACTTCCTTGCGTTGACAATTTAAATGCGCTGCATTATTTTGCTCATTGCGTCCTCCTGTGGCTTCGGGGGACAATTAGACCTATACAATAAAGACCTATTTAATCTGCACATAAAACATTAGAAATTAGATATTTGTTTAATTTTTATTGTGTTTGATTGTTAAAACAAAAAATATTTGTTGTTTGTCTCGATAAATTGTCAATTATAAATACAGTGGTTAAATTTAAACTTTTTTTTCTATTGCTTTTTGTTTTAAAAAAGGTTATAAAAAATGTCAATATTTATCGATACCGAACGATATGAAACATTATATTGTTGATAAATTTTTTTGCTATATCGCCCAGCCCTAGTCACAATTATAGTTTTCCAATCTCTCATTCAGGCTCTGCCTGGCAAGAAATGCCATCTTTCACCTATTCTTTTTTTTTATTTTTTATTTGTGGTTCAACCCCCTCATTGTCCAACACAACTTTCGAAGATATTTCCTCTGGTATTTCTGTTGTAATTATGGCAACATTACGTGTTTTAAAACTTTTTTGTTAACAGAAACTGGGAGTTTTGATATCAAATGAAACTGTTTATTTTGTGATTCTGCAAGATTCACGATTCTCATTCTGTGTGTTTATAATAAAAATAATAGTTATTGTAGGGGAAAAGAAATAGATTTAAATTTGAGTTTAACATTCAAATTAAGCTTTATTTTGTTTGTAATATAATTATTATTAAGTCATCCTGTGGCCTCATTGCAAGTTTGCTGAGGCCCCGGCCACCTGGTTGAGAGACACTTTTTTAATCATTTCTATACTCTTCATCAAACGGGTATTTAAAGATTGGACTTGTTTACATGCTCATTTCAGTCCCAAAACAGGTAAAACACATTTTAATACCTGTCAACATCAACAAGAAATGTTGTTTAGAATAAACTCTACAGCTCATTTGTAGGAACCAGAACATTCTTACAATCACTTCCCATTAGTAACTGCCACACTAAAATCACTACGTGGTACTACAGTAAAACAATTGTAACTTGTTATTAGCCACCACTGTCATCTAACTGAATGCCTTTTACACTGTTGAAAGCAGAACCCATATTACTTTATTATGGCTTTTACATTAGTAATAATAGCAGCAGTAGTAGAAAGCATGGTCGGCTATTTTGATGTAAACAGTAGCTAAAATAAGTCCGTATCAAGGCTGTCACCAAGGCTGTATTTATTTGACCAAAAATACAGTAAAAACAGTAATATTGTGAAATATTATTACAATTTAAAATAGCTGTTTTCTTTTTGAATATTTTTAAAAATTTAATATATTCCTGTGATGTAAAGCTGAATTTTCAGCATCGTTACTCCAGTCTTCAGTGTCACATGATCCTTCAGAAATCAGTCAACAATTATGTGTTGAAAACAGTTGCGCTGCTTCATATTTTTATGAAAACTGATAAAAAAAAAATTCAGGATTCTCTTATGAATTGAAAGTTCAAATGAACAGCATTTATTTGAAATAGAAGTCGTTATAATATTATAAATGTCTTTACTGTCACTTTTGATCAGTTTAATGCATACTTCCTGAATGAAATACATTTATTTCAAGAAAAAACCCCGCAAACAGGTATTGTATACCAAGATGATCTGATCAGAAATGATAATAGTAAATTTCTGGTGCTCATGAGTTCTTTATATCAATCACCTTGTCAGGTTGTTACTGCAGTAATATTGTCACAGTATTCATTGAGTGTGTGTGTGTTTAAACTCAGATTGACTGATCGAGGCTTCAGGGAATTTGCTCGTGGCTTTTGCCTGTAACCTTTATATAAAACCAGGTTTTGATTTGAAACGTCTCACTAACACCCATGACACTGCATTTCAGGAACGAGTTTGCAGTGTGTTTCTGCAAAAGCCAGACGTGCGTCTCGTTGGACAGTTGGGCGTTTAGGTTATCCGGCTCACATCGAGAGGCTGAGAGTTTTCACGCTGTGTGTGTGAGAATGTGATATTGTCTCTGTGTCGAGTGGGAAGGTCTGCGGCGCGTAATTAGAATATGGGCTCCTGTGTTGTGACTGGCTTCTTTGAGCGAGCTCACCTGTGTGCTTCCTGCTCATTAGCATTCTCATGCATATTAATAAGAAGCAGAGGCGCAGCACGCCCTAGCTTGGCCGCAGGGCATCATGGGAGATTACTTGCATGAGTAATCCCGCTGGCTGGAGTTGGTCCAGAACTCCACAGCTGTCCGTCAAAGCACAGGCGGGCAGAAGGGCATCAGGGTGTGGCGGGGCAGGGCAGTAAAGGGCTAGCGTTTAGCATGGGCTTAGCATTAGCTCATGGGGGAGGAAGTGAATCTCCTTTTGCATCGTAATGAGAGGGGTTTTATGGCGGTTTTGCTGATTAGCTTCTATTTAGTTTAGGAGTTTGCTCTCTAAATGTCTAAAACTAGCGCTGTATGCTCTCTGATGATGATGATGATGATCTTCAGTTTCGTAATTCTACCTGTTGTTGACATCTCAGATTTATTAGTTCAAGAAGAAATGTCTAGCGCTGAACTACAAAAACATGTTGCTGAGGTGATAGAATCACTTTAATAGCATTTCAGTGTACACTATACAATTCAAAGGTTTTGGGTTGGTAAGATATTTTAAATGTTTTTAAAATAATTCTCTC
>NW_015656152.1:639457-646657 GCF_001515625.1 Sinocyclocheilus rhinocerous | reverse complement strand
ACAGTAAAAACAGTAATATTGTGAAATATTTTTACTGTTTAAAGTATCCATTTTCCATTTGAATATATTTTAAAATGTAATTTATTCCTGTGATGCAAAGCTGAATTTTCAGCATCATTACTCCAGTCTTCAGTGTCACA
Organism: Sinocyclocheilus rhinocerous; assembly: GCF_001515625.1. Lineage (NCBI taxonomy): Eukaryota > Metazoa > Chordata > Actinopteri > Cypriniformes > Cyprinidae > Sinocyclocheilus > Sinocyclocheilus rhinocerous. Next base: position 646,517 of record NW_015656152.1, on the reverse strand, counting down.
TGATCCTTCAGAAATCATTCTAATATGCGGTTTTGCTGCTCAAGAAACATTTCTGATTATTATCAATGTTGAACACAGTTGTGCTGCTTAATATTTTTATGGAAAACTTTATCCATTTTAGAATAGAACAATTCAAAAGAACAGCATTTATTTAAAATAGAAATGTTTTGCAACATTATAAACGTCTTTACTGTCACTTTTGATCAATTTAATGCAATCTTGCTGAATAAACTTTCTTTTAAAAAATCTTACTGACCTCAAACTTTTGAACAGTAACTTGTGGCTTTTATTTATCATAGAAGTATCACAAAAGTAATCCATATGACTTTTGCAATATTTTCCAATATCAAAGTTGCATGATATTTTTCAGACTGAACTCTAAACAGACTTTTATGCTGATTTTGCATCCTTTTTTGAAAGCTTTTTAGTTTTTCATGGAAAAGAGTGACCAGCAGTTCTTCATATCTTCTCCTTTTCTGTTCCACGGAAGAAATAAAAGTTATATGGATTGTTTGGAACGTCACATAAGTGAGTAAAAAATAGTATATATAGTAACAGAATCTTATTGTGTTGTGTTGTGTTGTTTTAAACGTGATGACACATGTTGCTTCATTTCTCAAAACCCACACAAGAAACTACATTATAGAGGCCAAAGTCTTTCGTAATAAAACATGTAAGATTAACCAGCAGTGGCATCAAGGGAAGGGAACACCCACTTTTTATCATCCAATCAGTTCCCAATAGATAAAATCAAGTCCTTCCCTACTTTGTTGAACATTCAGTTTCACTTGAAAATAATACCTTACATAAGTAAAATTGGTTGCAAATGCTGATTCATGTTGCCTTGACATGTTTCTTGACCTAAACACTGATGTTTCCATTCATTCCTTCAGCTTTCATTCTAAAGCAGCCAAATCAAGTGAACTCTGAAGAGATTTTTGCTGTATCATTTGATTAAGAACAATGCAAGGTGGGTGCAAATTTCTTTATCAGTGTTTATCTCTGGTACAGAAATGAGATTTTTCACATTTGCTGGAATTAAATGTTTGGTTGCAGAAGAGCAGTATTGATCTGTCCTGCTCCAGCACTCTGAAGTCTATTAGTGTTTCCACATCATCAAACATATGAAAGTGTATGCCGTGTGTGAGAGAGAGAGAGAATGTGAGAGGTAGGGAACACAGTGGGGTTCACATACTGTGTGAATACTAATTCAGCTCTCTTGGCAGGTCAGGGTCCCTCTCCTCTCGACATTTACCCATCTGCACCACAGCACACACTCTCACACACAGCTCCTGTGGATTACCTAGGCCGCAGGACAGAGCCGTTTCTATGGAAACCTCATAGCAGGCCGCATGAGTTAACCGTACACCTCTTGTAAAGTCTCTCCTCCAGGAGTGTGTTGTGTGTGTGAAGCACACTGCGCTGGGTGAACTGCACACCGACCTGTCACTCAGGTAATTACTGTATTCTTTAATGAAGGACAGAAAGCCTTGTGTTCTTTTCTGGAAGATGGTTTTGGGGTAAAGCTTATCAGTGACAGATGACACCGTTACACATGTGAAACACCTCAATGTGAACTTTTTACTCATTTGAAATCCATTAAGCAGAGTCATATATAGGAGCAGATTATAAAACCCAATACACTAATGCTTAAATTAAATTTAAAATTAAAAGCTTTTGAAAGAAGACTCTTCTGCTCACCAAGGCTGCGTTTATTTGATCAAAAATACAAAATAACAGTAATATTGTGAAATATTATTACAAATTTTTCTATGTGAACATATTTTAAAATGTCATTTATTCCTGACGCATAAATTCCTCCAGTCTTCAGTGTCACATGATCCTTCAGAAATCATTCTAATATGCTGATTTGCTGCTCAAGAAACATTGCTTATTATTATCAATGTTGAAAACAGTTGCACATAACATTTTTTCAGCATTCTTTGAAATAGAAATCTTGGTAACACTTTATTTGAAGGACAAATTCTCGCTATTATTAGCATGCATATTATTAGCATGTTTAATAGTACTTAAAAAGCACATATTAATAGCTTATTCTGCATGACCATATTTTAATAAGCAGCAAATAAGGGGTTTATTGAGGCAGAAGTCATAGTTAATATAGTTGGTAAATAGTGATGATTGAACCTTAAAATAAAGTGTGACCAAAATGTAATTCTTTAATAAAAACAAAAATTATGGATCTTTTCACGTTTCCGGGTTTATTCCGGGGTTTCACATTTCTGGGTAAACTTCTAGTGGTAAACAGAATCTACAACAAAAGCATTTCTATAATTAAAAAAAAAAATGTTGAGAGATTGATTACATTGGTCACTTGTCCCTCATTTTTTCAAAAAATAAAAATCACGGAAGTGAAAGGATTGGCTCTCTGTAAACATTAACATACTCACTGTTTCAATACTAAAGCCACAAGATGTACACAATATGAGTGTTATGATTATGCATATGAAATCACTTCCTGATCTTTCCTGTTTAGAGTTATCCAATTTTACAACTCTCATGACAACACCATAAACCCTAAAATGCTAAAATGACTGCACAATGGTTCAAACAGCTTTACAGATCAAACAATACACACATTTTAGCAAAAAAGAAAGTAATGTAAGTGCATTTATAAAATTATTAGTCACATTTATGCTTTTAATCCCTCCAAAAATGTGCTCCATTTACTTCCAATATAAGTGCCTCACCAAAAGATAATTTTTTGCCTTTTTTTTTCTTTTTAAATGGCACGAATGAGCCATTTGAGCAACATTATGCCTTGAGTGCTGAGACATTAATTTACCTTGTAATGAGCAGAAATATTAATTATAAATGAGCTGATGTCAAAATGCATTTACATAGTAACTAGAATACAAATAAGGCTGTTGAAAAGCATGCAATTAGACATTGTTATTTTACATACAGTATATGGACTGCAATTCAGCAGATTACACACAATATTACTAGACACATTCACACACTTAATTACAGAGTTCATTTAATTATTCTGCTTGCGATGATACAGTTTTATAGTTGATTACATTAGCATGTAACACAACATGGACACCGTAATATAAAGTAAAACCCAAAAAGTAAAATCAAAGTTAGCTGTAAAACTAAACCAAGAGCATCTTGGTTAATTTCTTGTGGCAGTAATGAGAACAGAAAATGAAAATATTTTGAAGATGGACGTTGTCATCTTCAGCATTTTCATCCATCTGATATTGTGTTGGAGAAACGGTGTTAATGTCATAATGTCTATACGAGACGGGGTGTATTACAGAGTATCTGACATTGAGTGTGTGCTTGTGTGTGTAGGTTACCATTTGATTGACAGGTGAGCAGAGTCTCAGTGCTCTGGGCTTCATAATCAGCAGCTTTATTCCGAGCACAAAGGATTGTGGGAAGAGAGGGATGAGAGAAGCAGAGAAGTGCAGAATAGTAAAATTCCCAGAGGAGAGGAGGGGTTGCCTTCTCTCCTTTGTTTATTTCTTTGCTTTCCTTTGAACAGGTTCTCAGTGTGTGTGTTTTTGGGAGTGCAGGTAGTGTATTTGTGGTGTTTTTGAGTATGTGCGCAGCTCGGTGTGTGTGTTTTGAAACGAGTGTTGTTCTCATTATGACTGATAGATCAAAAGCGCGATTAATTTCTGAGCACGTCTTCCCTGGTGCTGTTGCTCCAGCTGTTCAGTGCTCCTCATGCACATAAAACGGACGCTCTGATTGGACGAACTCTAAGTCAGTCAATCAAACGGGTGGGTGTGTCCATGTGGCGGGGCTTAGTGGTATTTTTGTATTTGAGATATTTTTCCTGCATTATTTTGTTTTCTGAGTTTTATAGAACATTCGTCAGGATATGTGGAATTTATTTTTATTTAAACTGCAATTTAAATTTTTTTAAATAGTTGTAGAATCTTCTTACTTAATGCTCCAAAAATGTGCTCCATTTACTTCCAATATAAGTGCCTCACCAAAAGATAATTTTTTGCCTTTTTTTTGCTATTTAAATGGCACGAATGAGCCATTTGAGCAACATTATGCCTTGAATGCTGAGACATTAATTTACCTTGTAATGAGCAGAAATATTAATTATAAATGAGCTGATGTTAAAATGCATTTACATAGTAACTAGAATACAAATAAGGCTGTTGAAAAGCATGCAATTAGACATTGTTATTTTACATACAGTATATGGACTGCAATTCAGCAGATTACACACAATATTACTAGACACATTCACACACTTAATTACAGAGTTCATTTAATTATTCTGCTTGCGATGATACAGTTTTATAGTTGATTACATTAGCATGTAACACAACATGGACACCGTAATATAAAGTAAAACCCAAAAAGTAAAATCAAAGTTAGCTGTAAAACTAAACCAAGAGCATCTTGGTTAATTTCTTGTGGCAGTAATGAGAACAGAAAATGAAAATATTTTGAAGATGGACGTTGTCATCTTCAGCATTTTCATCCATCTGATATTGTGTTGGAGAAACGGTGTTAATGTCATAATGTCTATACGAGACGGGGTGTATTACAGAGTATTTGACATTGAGTGTGTGCTTGTGTGTGTGTAGGTTACCATTTGATTGACAGGTGAGCAGAGTCTCAGTGCTCTGGGCTTCATAATCAGCAGCTTTATTCCGAGCACAAAGGATTGTGGGAAGAGAGGGATGAGAGAAGCCGAGAAGTGCAGAATAGTAAAATTCCCGGAGGAGAGGAGGGGTTGCCTTCTCTCCTTTGTTTATTTCTTTGCTTTCCTTTGAACAGGTTCTCAGTGTGTGTGTTTTTGGGAGTGCAGGTAGTGTATTTGTGGTGTTTTTGAGTATGTGCGCAGCTCGGTGTGTGTGTTTTGAAACGAGTGTTGTTCTCATTATGACTGATAGATCAAAAGCGCGATTAATTTCTGAGCACGTCTTCCCTGGTGCTGTTGCTCCAGCTGTTCAGTGCTCCTCATGCCGATAAAACGGACGCTCTGATTGGACGAACTCTAAGTCAGTCAATCAAACGGGTGGGTGTGTCCATGTGGCGGGGCTTAGTGGTATTTTTGTATTTGAGATATTTTTCCTGCATTATTTTGTTTTCTGAGTTTTATAGAACATTCGTCAGGATATGTGGAATTTATTTTTATTTAAACTGCAATTTAAATTTTTTTAAATAGTTGTAGAATCTTCTTACTTAATGAGGTTAAGCACCAAATTTTAAGTTAAACATTACTATTTCTTCCTTTGATTAATCGCTTTTGCTTGTTTTGGATGAATGAATAACTTTGAAATGAAGTAAATGTGTAATTTCCGCACTGGACCATTAGTGAGCTGATGCTACTGCGGCTCAAACTTTCCATCCTCTCCGGGCAGCTGCGTTTTTCCAGTGAAGGTTTTATTCAAGCCGGCGTTTCTCAGAACTGCTGCTCAAACCCATTTACTTCAGCTCCAGGAAGTCAATAGCATCAGTTCTCTTTCCTCTCTGCTTTTTCTTTTCTCTCTTTCGTCAGAACTACTTAGTATGTTCACAACGTTCCTTGGCCATCAGTCTGTTTATCAGTCTTTTCGTTGCATCTTTCTTTCCATTTCTGACGTCTGTCCACGTGTTTCAGGAAGGATTTTACATTGAGAAATGATTCAAGTGATTATTGCTTAGTGCCATTTATAAACTCCAGCTTCGGGTGATTGTTCATAAACGGAAACAAGATAAAACCCAAATCATCTTGAGTAAAACTTTTGACCGTCTAACTCGCTTTTCTTAAAGTTTTCCTGTTTAGAAGATGCCATAGTTACCCATATTTACAATATCTGAGCATGTCTCTTTCTCAGTGTATTTTTGTGCAGTCGTATAAGTGATTTTCTCGTTTTGCCCGCTGATTAAGCTCATATCCATAAACAAAACGACCTCGTTTAACAGATTACAAAGGAATTACACGATCAAAGAGCAAAAGTCAGGATGTATAAGAGAGTGGGAGAGAGAGCGAGCGAGTGTGTGAGTGAGTGAGAAGGAGATTGTTTGTGTGTGAGACAGAGAGAGAGGGATACACCTCTTGCCCTGCTCTGTCTGATATCGGAATCCATTTTGTGCTGAATGAATGTAACAGCTAATCCCGCCCTCTGGTACAGGCCTCAGGGTCTCTGACACTCACTCACACACACACACACACACAGCAGACACACTGTGCATTTACATGCATTCAAAGAACCATCATTTTGTTGCATTCCAACATGTTTTTATAAATGCACACTGTTTTGTGAATGAATACTGACTGATTTGCACTAAATAATGTGTGCTCGAGAGGGTAGGTTGCACTACAAAATACACTAGTCACCAACTTACTTTTTTTGAAGTAGCATGCTATTTACTCTAAAATAACAATTTCATGTATATGCAGCAACATCTGAATATTATCCTTCTAATTGGGTTTCAATGAAAATGGTGTTACCATTGAACCGGTTTAAGTTTAATCAGATTTCAGCGGTTTTGAACTAGACACACTGTCACTTTATGGAAGCTAAACAGATAAATCATACAGTAAAGAATGTAGGACATCTTCAACATCCAGGAGGTTGTCTGTTTGTTGATGGGCGTCTGCTGATAGGCACATGAGCATTTTGGCTTTACTGTCATGATTAGTGGTTAATTAGTTGTGACCAGTTTTGCTATTGCTATAAAACGCCATTGATAACTGTAGGATGGATTATAAATTTAACTATCCAACTATAAATAACAACTAACTGTTTAATTGATGGTTTTTGTTATCTTGTTGAATAAGCTTGTTGAATAACCTCTGCTAAGAAGGATAAGCAAGTAGTAATGACAGATAATCTAGATTAGATGAAATTGGATTAAACTGGATCTGGATTAAAAATCAAACTACATGTTCAGTCACAGAAAAATCCATTCAACATGAAAGCAGGCTGTTATTTAATATAAGTTTTTCTCACTGTGTAGCACTGCCTCTGATGAACATAATGGAGTATTGATCCATGTTCATGGCCAAAATGGAGTTTAATATGACTTTTGATGATCAGCTCCACAAGCTGCCCTCTACAGGTTGAGGTATATA
>NW_015656152.1:631358-638759 GCF_001515625.1 Sinocyclocheilus rhinocerous | reverse complement strand
ATATTTAACCCAGCATTTTTTAGAGTGTATATATATATATATATATATATTAATTTCGAGATGAATCCAATTTTAGCACATGAAGGGCTTTTAAATTAAGAAGTAGGCCTTTCTGAGGACGGTTGTGGTTAAAGTACAGTGTTGGAATGATGTTAAAGCCTTACATTGCTATAAAACCGACTGGAGTATCGTGACCAGAAGTTTGGTGAGTTCACCGGACCGTAACATACAACGTTTGTATAATGGACCTTTGACTCGGAACTAATGAAGAAATGAGACGGAAACAACTGATGACAGAAGTTAAAGACTGTGTCAACAAACAGAAGCTGTAGGCCTATGTAGAATTTATGACTTTAATTAGTCGGAAATTACAAGCTCGGTGAAAAATAATGCTTGACAGAGGTCTTTCCTGAAATTGAATATTAGTAGGCCTATATATATTTTTTTTTTTTACCAAGCATTTTATGTAGGCTAAATTTTATTAGCTATTTATAATAATTATTGTTATTATTATTTTTATTTATTTTATATTAGCCTGTAAAAATAATTTTGAGGCCTTCATTACGGTTTTGTGAGTTTTGGTTTGTGTGTGTGTGCGCGTGTCAGCGCTCTACCGTTATTTTGGCAGATTGTTCTTTTAATTAACTCTCATTTGCCCGCATCTGCCACGTGTATAGATTTAAATTAATTTTTAAGATTCAGCTTAGTTCACTCAAGGAAAAATAATACACTAGAGGTCAGTGGAGTTTGTTTATTGAGCGAAATGAATTTGCAGTTGGTCATTTGACAAGAGACCGCATTTGGTTCATATTTTGACCGATCTAGGAGACGGGAGAAAAACTGTTATTGAGTGCAAGTAGTTAAAATCCTCTCGTACGTTTTTGATCAACAGTTTCTGTGTTTACAGTCTTTCACTGAACATTTATAGTTTGGAAGCTAAAAGGACCGAACAGTCCAACCTGAGGCCTCATCGTGGATTTATTTATTTATTTATTTTTGTGAGGTAAATGTCTAACGATATTGTCTTTCACAGCTAAATTTTCATGGCATAAACTGAGTGAGATTTACGCTATGTTTCTGTTCACCCTGTTAAACACCTAATAAAATTAACCAAATAATTTGTTTTTCCCAACAGAGAGAAAATTAATTTAGTGCACTTCATTAACTAAGCCAAACACCACGCGCTGAAACTGACGCTGCGGCCCTCCCCCTCCAAATCTATTAGCATATAAAACACTGCCTGTGTGTGTGTGGTAAATGTAGGTCACATCGATGAGGACTGCGCATACTTTGTAATTATAATTATCTCGTAAACACCTTATTCCATGTTTTACAGTCTAGAGAGCCGTTACTTAACGGACGCCGACACCATATTGAGCTTCACTCACACATCCTCATCTAGATTAACTTCATTTGGCCACTTGTCAAATAGGCCACTACACAATGCAAGACAAACATTATTTTGAATTTAAGTTCAATTAAAACGTTTTTATTTTCTCTATCACTATCCTATATTTTTAGATTCACTCTATTAGCAGTTATGGTTTTAGATGTTCGATCACTGGTGCCAAACTTTATATAAAAAAAATAAAATTAAAAAAAAGCAATGCTCTGGCAAACTTTTTGGGCTCGTTAGTTGTTGTTTTTTTTTTTAAGAAAGTCTTTTTTTTTTTTTATCAGCAAGGCTTATAAACAAATGTGGTTAAATGTGACGTTTGAACGATCATTTTCTGATAATACCTTCCTAACTAGCTGAACTGTTCATAAATTAGCCATCTTAAAATTGCAAAATGACTAACTCTTAAGTTGGATAAATTCACCATGTTTACACAGAAATATTGAAATCGGTTATTTCTACTAGTGTTTTCGTCTTTTAAACTTTATTGGTAATTGTAACTTTTGTTAGAAATGCTTGAGTGTCGGGCAAAACATTTCGATCTTGCATGTTGATATGGTTGCAAATTAATTCAGGTTTTAAGAGTCACCAGCATATTTGTCTTAGCTTATGATTGTTGCTGCTCCAAATGACAGTTCTTATGATCTGGTGGCAGCCAGCTGCCAGTCACAGTTTGCGACGCTTTTAATCCAATGTTAAATCAATTACAGTCAACTCTGGGCCAAACTGGGATGGACACCTCCTCTAAAGTTTCATTTTGCATCTGTTATTTTTATTTCTAATTTTCCATGGATTGGTGGCGGATTTACGTGGTGGAACCATCCCGAGGAGCATCCAGACCGAACAGATGGACTCGAGCCCTGACCGGTATAGCGTGCATATGTGCATCCGCTGCTTTGCGCGTTAAACCCTATTAAGACCGTCTACCGTGCAACTGGTGCTTCGCTCAATCCCGCGAGCTCTCGCAGACTACACAAGCGAAAGCTTCTAATCCCTCACGTGAGAGGACGGGTTCTCTCGCGCTCACATCGTGTAATTTACAGTCTGCCTGGAGGCCTAAGATATATATCTGAAACCAGACCGTGTTATTTCGTAAGAGCCTCCTGCTGGGCGATTCATTTCCACAGTCACCTCGAGACCTTTAAAGTGCATTTATAGCACAACAACCAGCTCCGTTTTGTATTCTATTATTCTGTTTTTGGTATTCAACATTGAGTTTACAAACCATTTGTTGGCTATATTTGGCTAGCCTATATTCGCTATGGTTTTATTAGCCTATCTGATTAGCCTACATGTTAATCTGAATTCATCCTTGTGTTATTGGGTCTTCAAGGATCATATCTTTCATTTCCTTTCCTTTCTGTTTCGTTTGCCAGAGAAACGGAGAGAGAAAGAGCCAATGATGTAGGCCTGCTAGCTCAATAATATGTCTACTTAAAATAACATCAGCCGTTTTAGCTCGCCCATTAAATGAAAATAAACGAGGCTTCCCTTCTCCCACGTTGTTTTGCGAGTAAAACATTTATGAAGCGGAATACGTCAGTATATGTGTATGTTTGTGAGAGGATCCTCCCTTTGAGCGAGACACCGGGCGCTCGAGGCGTCTCCGTCCGCCCTTCTCATGCAGGAGGGCGTGAGCCCGCGGTAATGGCGGTAATTTGGGTTAAATAAGGAGAGCATCAGCTTTTTAAACACTTAAAAACTGCTAAAGCTCTCGTAGACACAAAAACCCAAAGACTCGAGTATTTTGCTGCTGGGGAGGGAGGAGACGTAGAACGAGGCGAATGAATGGGGCTGACTTAAACACACATTTGCACATGAGCAAAAAGTCTTACTCATAAATTGTTAAGCGTCATTGGAGGTTTCATTTTCATGGGAACAATATATATAGATATTAATATTTAAGAAATGTATATGGGTAAAACGGGTGTCCGTGTCTTTTCAATGCACCTGTGTGGCTCCTAATTTGACCGACAGGCTGATTTGAACGATGACCCCCCCACACGCGCCCCCCACTTATCATCCTAAACGTGCACAAAACACTTCCAGCATGGGTCAGACCGTCACTGTCCCGGTTCGGTTAGCGGTGAACAGAACAGGGAAAAAAAATGTTGACTGGATTGGCTGCAGAAGAATTAAACGGAATCAAAAGTGACCGCACAGCACCGATTATTACAGTATCTAAAATAGGCTAAATGAATTAAAAAATAATGTGGTCTAATTATTGTATAGGTACAACCGATGATACAGTGGTATAAATAGGCTATTTGTATTCCATAGCATTAAAACAGTGTTTAAATAATTCGTAGATTTAATATTCTTCTGCTGTTTAATGTTTTTGTGCAACATTATTTCCAAACGAGTTGTTCGATTATCATTTTTAAAAAGCATTGTGTTATGATAAATAAGAACACATAAAAGGGAAATATTCGTTCGGCCATATCTGCAATTAATTTTTGCTTTCATGCAAGTGTCTTTCATTCAGTTAAACAGAAATTAAAATATTTGATAAAAACAGATTAAGGCCATACTATGAAATAACAAAACAAAACGTTTAATGTGCAATCCAAATTACAGTGACATAATACACCCAGTAAAACTTACGTGTTGCTGAAAAAAATCCAAAAAGCAGGTAAATGGTAAAGCCGCGAGGAAAACAGACAAATAAAACTGGCCCTGCTAAAGAAAGCACAAACGACCTTAAAGAAATGTCCACAAAAATCATCAAAAATGTTGAAAGCGCACTTGGTTCCTTATTAGGCGAAGATACAATATTTATTCCGTGTCTCCAGGGATGAGGCTGCTCTCTCTATTGTCCTCCCTTTCCTCAATGCTGATGCTTAATTTTCAAAACTTCTATATTACCAAGGGACCTACGACATCAGCCGGAGAAATACCCAGCAAGTACAAAATCCGAGCCAGGGAGCGCTTTGTGCAGAGGGGAGGCATTTCAGCCGCTTTTACCGACTGCGCGAGGCGACATTTCATTTTCACGCGCTATTTTGGGGATTTTTTTTTTTATTCATTCGTCCAACGGCGCGAGGAAATCGGGTTATTGGATCGCGAGAATGTCAGCCACATTTCCGGGACTGGTGCACGATGCGGAGGTATTTAAATTCATTTCTTATCACCTCACAAAAATCATCTAATTTAGTTTAATTTAGCGGAGCATCGCATGAAGTGAAATTAGTTTCACATAGCACAGCGAAATGTAAGTGAAGACTTCTGAGGGGAGTTTGCTGCAAGGCGAGGATAAATACCGTGTGTTATTTTATAGTGAAAATGCCTTTTACTGTTTGTTTTTTTCGTGGCGAATATGGCTCTCTAGAGTTCATTTAAAAGTCTCTACTGTGATTGGAACCATTTGCTCGTTCTTTTTTATGCATAATAATTATTAGTAGTGCAGACTCTCGTGCCTTGTGCTTACCTGCAGTGAAACGGGCGTAGAAGCGGCTTTTAATGGCGTTTGCACGGATGTAGTAGCCTAATAATAATATAGTCAAATAACACTCAGTGGCAAATGATAGACAAGTGAGGGAGGAAAAAAACGCTGTGAGCTCGTGGAGCAGTTTGCAGTGTGTTTCACGCACTCCCTCCCAGGCACGGAGAGATGACATCGCCGTCAGGTACTTTTCTAAAGACACTTTGAGCTGCTGTGTGTTTGTGTGTTTGGGGAAGGTTTGAGTTTCCGCCGCGTGAGAAATGCGCGCGGATCGCTGCGAGCGCGTGTAAATGACATCCCTCATAGTTTTCTCTTTTTTCCCCCGCACAGATACGTCACGACGGATCAAACAGCTACCGTTTGATGCAACTCGGATGCTTGGAATCTGTGGCCAACTCGTCTGTCGCTTACTCTTCATCGTCTCCGCTTACATATCCAGCTACCGGAACCGAATTTGCCTCCCCGTATTTTCCCACGAACCAGTACACGCCCTTACACCACCAGTCCTTCCACTACGAGTTCCAGCACAGCCACCCGGCCGTGAACCCGGACGCGTACTCGTTAAACTCTCTCCATCACTCGCAGCAGTATTACCAGCAGCTCCATCACGGCGAACCGGCGGACTTCATCAACCTTCACAACGCCCGGGCGCTCAAGTCCTCTTGCCTGGACGAGCAGCGGCGGGAACTGGGCTGCCTGGACGCGTACCGTAGGCATGACCTGTCAATCATGAGCCACGGCTCTCAGTATGGCATGCACCCCGAGCAAAGACTGCTGCCCGGGGCGGGTCTGGGGCTGCCGCCAACGGGGGCCGATGACCTACAGGTAGCCTACACCTCACCGGCATTTCTACCGTTCAAGCACAAAATACACACACTCAGCGTGTCACCACCGTCTCACACGCAGGCTGCAGAGAAGTTGACGCCTTAAGGGATGTTGTATAGTCACTTTCAGTGTCCGAACCGAAGAAATGATTGCCCGAGGGCTTCGACAAAAAACCTGAGACATCAGGAGAGACTTAAGAGAGAAAACTCGAGGCCGAGCGATTAGCCTACTTCTTTTCGGCCTTTTCGATTTCGCACAAATTAATTTAATAACGAATAATAGGCCTACATTAATATTTCGAAATAGCTAATTAAAATAAACTGATAAACACGGAAAAAATCACAGCGGAAAAAAACAGTCCGATTTGCATAAATGCATTATTTCCCAACATGTGAAATAAGACTTTTTTTTTTTAAAGCTATATTTTGAAACGTTTGGAAGCGCCATCCTTTCAGTTGATTTAACTGGCGGATTTTACATATTTAATATAGTGAATATTGAGAAGTCTGAATTCGGCTGCGCGTATGTCGGGCCTCGCTGCTGTAAAGCCGCTGTTTCTTTTTCCTCCGTTAAAAGGCGGATTAAGGGCTTGAAAAAGTGCGAACAAAAGGCAAATCCTCCGCAGTAGAGCACCGTAGTTTATCCAATTTAGGACTTAATGTCAATCAACTGGTTATTTATGCACAGACATCTGAAACGGCTCAAGTTTAACCGGTGAGTCAACAATATGTTAAAATCAAAAAGATTATACAATGCTTTTAATCCGTCAGTGCGACAGTAAAGTTGAAAAGATAAAATATATTGTTTTTGAAATAAAATATTCTAGCTAGCAGATTATATTTTGGATTTTTACGTCATTGCATAGAAAGGAAATTCTCATTTTAATAGTAAATTGAGTATTTAAATTATAACATCTACGTAATCTAATTTATAGAAATAATAGAATAAAACGATTCTACAAAAGATTAGATCATAGTGGAATACGGTAATGTTAAGTAAATGTACAAATAATTTTTTATTGTTTTGACTAGTAATTAAAAAAATAATTGTTGCATAATTACTTTTTTATTTGCTCATCGTGTTTTACAGGGCATAGGCTATATTTAAATAACATGGACAAAATAAAATCAGCAATATAATAATTATTTTATTTTGCAATAACATTTTGTCAGAAAATATTCATAAAGCTATGTTAGCACAGAAGTAGTTTTGCAATCTTGAAAATGTTTTGAATCGTAGCTTCACAAAAGATTCATTTTAGTATTGCTCTCGCGTGTTCAGGAACATTCTGCACACGCACACAAAAAAAAGGCCCACAGGAGAACAGACACAAAAACACAGAAAACAACACATACGTCGCGTGAAAAGGTTTTGGACCTTTCTTTGGTGCTGAATGAAACCGTGCGCTCGGTGAAGGCCGCGGAACAGATGCGGTCAGTCTCGTGCGCACAAGCGCATCTTTGAGCCGCTAAACAGATTTGGCACGCGGAACAATAGAAGCTGCCGCACCTTTAACACGCACACGCGTAATTTATGCCTGATCCGACGGGTTTGTATATTGATTTTATAATCACTTTAACTGCGGGGAAAAGAAAAATAGAGCATGAGTTTGTTAAAGGGTTATAAGAGCACGTCAGTATGGTGTCAGTATGTGAGCGTGTGTGGGTGAAATAGGCTAGGCCTATGTGTGCTTTTTTTTTTTTTTGAGACTGTGTCTGACTTGGCCTCCAGACTGGTC
>NW_015656152.1:627773-631296 GCF_001515625.1 Sinocyclocheilus rhinocerous | reverse complement strand
CTCCAGACTGGTCGTGGCTTGTGAGAAGGATTAACTCTTTTCTTTTGATGCGATCTAGTGTTCTTTCGGCTGATGACATCACTGATAAGAGAACGTAAAATAATCTGTTGGTTTGACATCATAATGTAACAGGTTCCGTTACCTCTGCAACTTAACTACCTGTTACCACGTGGTCTGTTTAATTTGTCACACATGCCTCTTCAAAAACCTAAATACTGATCACCATGTTTAAGATGAGTTTATTATTATGAAGTTCATGTATATGTGTATGTGTGTCTAGGGATCTGTAGACGCGCAATGCGGACTCGTGTTAAATGGACAAGGTGGAGTGATTCGGAGAGGTAAGGTCACACAACACACACATAAACAGAGAGCAAGAGAAGCACACACTCATTTAATTTCTTTTATAAGGTGTTTTTATTTTTTATTTATTTATAATTATATTTCCACTAACGTTAGTCTTGTCTGATAATATGATTTGAATTCTTATTTTATAATTACAGGAGACTAGGAGACTTTTTTTTGGGTATATTTAATAGCCTACTTACTGCTTTCCAGTGACAAGATAAGGATTTACTATTTTAGCATAAGCATTTTAGCCTTTTAATTTAAAGATACTAAAATCGCGTTGGTTTTATTCATTTAAGAATCCCCCAAAAATATGTTTTATACCGACAACGGTAATAGTAATACTATTTTACTAAAAATGTAGGGAAATCATTTCTTTGTAATATTTTTAAATTTTGGCTTTCCTGATGTCAATCAACAGGCCCACTGCTTTCATTGTTAGATTGTTAAATTATTACTGTTACTGAAAAAAAAAACAGATAAATAACAAATGCAACAAAAATAATGAACATTTCAGTATCGGCAGGAAAAATGTAAATGAATTCAGCTTAATTAAATGCATATTGTATTTACATTTTGGATGCAACAATTTGTATCATTTTATATTATTTCCTCAGGCAAAAAGCTGCAAATTCATATTATCTTTTACGTATTATATAGGCTACTTTTCTGAAAACAAATATCAGTTGTTTAAAATGTATTATTATTATTATTGGTGATGGTTTTGTTGTCCTAGACGTTGGTGTTTCTTTTAAAATGTGTATTACTTGCCTCAAAGCATGTTTACTATTATCTTTCTAGCTGACGTCGCAATTCAGAGAAAATTGATCAATTAATTAGTCAGAGACGGCATAATTAAGGAACTATATCGGTTTCAGAAGTTCAAACCCCGATAAAACATACATTTCTCAAGGTCATTCTCCACTGAGAGCCGTTCAAGATAATCTCAGAAAAATTTCTGTATTCTCTGTCTGTCTGCCGCTGTATTTTGTAAAACCGCGAGTCTTGTGCGGATGAATCGAATCGTGTTCCACGTTTCTTAATATTTTCTTAATATCAGTCGCATCTTTGTCTGTCTCCTCAAAGCTGCAGCGGATCGACACACGTGTGGAGTTTGCCATAAAGCGAGCGGTGTCTCGGGCGCTTAATTTTTAATAAACTCTGTCTAGGTGTTGGGCTCGCCATCACTTCCAGTTAATGGTGTGCAGGATTTAGCCGCGAGCTCCGCCGCTCCAACCATCACAACCAATAATCATTGCTTTACCTCGCGCTCCGGTATCGATAGCTTCTCGCGCCTCGGGCGCACGCTTTGATATGTTAATGCCGCGCGGCTCCAAATTCAGTGGAGATCATATTAATGTTGTTCACACTGACTGCAGCTTTGGCTTCGTTGAATATTCAGATAACCTTTTTCAAAAGAAATCAGTCAAGAAACGAGGATCCTACTTAGAAAAGTCGTCTGTGTTTTAATCATGATTATCCCTCGTAGCTTTCAGGAATTTGATCGCGCTTCACCCCGCCTTTACACGCACACACACACACTGCATCTTTCTCTCACTGTGCGCGTGCGTCTGTGTTTTGGGTGATGATGAGCGTGAGGCGCGCGCGTAAACACACACCACCGCCACAATTGAAATAGAAACAGAATGACATTTGGCCTATGTCTTTTTTTCTTTAATTTTCGTGGCAAACTCGCAAAAAGCGCTTGATTCGCTTTGTGATCGCTCGCGCGCTGCCTCGGGCTACTCTCCCTCGCGCTTAAATACCCGCTATCGCCTCTGGGCCCGGCGCGCGCGACCAGACTACCGGCAATAGCTCTTTTTCAATTGCCCTTGGCAACATAAAATACAAACTACTTTGAATCAAAACATTTTGGGTGGAATTAATGTGAAGTGAACTTGCATGCTAGCAGAGATCTTGGGTTTGTCAGAGCGCTTTAGGGTGACTGATGAGGAGCAGGTTAGAGGCCCGCTAGCCAGAAAACTCCTTCAGGAACACACACACTCAAACACAAATACACACACGTGGCTAAATAAGGTAGCCGAACCCATTGATTCCAGCTCTAGCTGAGCTTGTGATCTTTGCAACATAAATGGATCTAGGCATAGTATGGATTTGACATACAGTGTTTAATAAATAAACACGTACAATTTAATATGCACTTAAATGTGCAAAATACTTCTGTAGGAAACATAATGAAATATGGACATGAAATACTTAAAATGATTTGCATTTTAGTAGTATTTTTAATCATTTTTATGCATGCCTGCTCATATTTAACTACATGGAATATTTGCGCTTTTTAAAAATTCCTTTGTCACACCACATGACTATTTAAAATTAACTATAGAAGGCAAAAAGCTGATTAAAATGTTTAAAAATTTTAACCTACCTACAATGCATAAGCTTGTTTATATACATTTTAAGTTCATGCACATGTTATGTGTTAACCACTCCTATACAACTGCACAGCTTCAATGCATGCTTTTTGAAATAGTTGCAAAATAAAAAGCATTATGAGTGATTATGAATCATTATCAGTTGATTTATTTGCAATAATCTGATATACTGTAATTTTTATTCAATTTCTGAAGAATATGTGGGTGATTTTCTCATTTGTGGCCACAAACAGAACATGCAAGCACCATTGCCGGTTATTTCCAAAGGTTTGACGTGTTGTTTGTTGTTGTGTACAGGCACGTGTGTAGTGAACCCTACAGACCTGTTCTGCTCTGTACCAGGAAGACTTTCTCTACTCAGCTCTACCTCAAAGTACAAAGTCACCATCGCTGAAGTCAAACGCCGCCTCTCTCCTCCAGAGTGTCTCAATGCTTCACTACTCGGTGGGATATTAAGAAGGTAAGAAATGCACTTTAAACACATGAAACTCATAAACTGGAATGCACACGTTTGGAATTTTGGAATACTAGATCTTAAACACCTGAAAGCATCCAATTCTGAACCAAGTCTATGAGAAGCACAGCTGTAGTGTTTATTGCCACACGTTTAGCTGCGTTCACTCACAAAACCGCCAGTTTAACAAAGATCTCATGCATGTTTTTTTTGCCAACTCCAGATTTCCTTGAATTCAAGTAATAGCAGAATCAGGGATTACAATTGTTAAAGCAAAATAATTTCATGTAGGTAATGAAAATGAAGAATAGTCTTTTTTTTT
>NW_015656152.1:626298-627746 GCF_001515625.1 Sinocyclocheilus rhinocerous | reverse complement strand
TTTTTTTTTTTTTTTTTTATTTTTTTTTTTTTTTTTTTTTTTTTTTTTTTTTTAGTTCATTGGCAAAACAAAACTCAAGACAGAAAGAGGAAAAATTGATGGGACATGGAGTCCTGGACATTTAATCCAGAGATAAAGAAGAGAATGTGGCTGGAGAGAGATGGAATGAGAACAGTGAAGCTGAGGTTCCATTATTGATGAGGGACACAGACTGGAGAGCAGAAATGAGGCCAGTGACAAGAAGAGAGGAGAAACACACACACTTATACACACACATTCACTCACTCACTCACTCACTCATTTTAAACACAGGAGAACACATGCTGGTAAAGCTCAGGTTCATTAACGCCTGCAGAAACAAAAGAATAGCCAGAAAAGCATTCAGAAAAATTTAATATTTATTTTTGAATAAATATTTGATTACCCTTTATATACATTATAGCCTGAATAAAGCCGACGCTTGGGCAAAATAAGCACTGTGGTCCTGTTTAGTCCTAAATACTTTTTAAAAATCTCATCTTGAAAAAAGTGAGGACTCGCTTTAGTTGTCACACAGCTACAGTTCTCATGTGCTCACTTGGAAATGTAGGTTTGTAGAGTGTTTAGGTTTAATAATGTAAAAGGACTGGGTGAGAAGGGCAGCAAACGCTCTTCAGTGGATATGAAATGCGACATGTGAATTGCATGTAAGTGTGTTGCTGATGGACTTTCTCCATCTGTGTGGGTCAGGGCCAAGTCAAAGAATGGCGGTCGGTGCCTCAGGGAGAAACTGGACAGGTTGGGACTCAATCTCCCAGCAGGCCGCAGAAAAGCGGCGAACGTCACGCTGTTGACCTCTTTAGTGGAAGGTATGGATTCATTTGTGCTTTTTTTTTTTTTAATAATGCCACCTCTTGCTTATCAAGTTCATTGTTGATTTCATATGCATGCTTTTGTTTCTAACATTGAATACTGACTTGATTTGATTTGATGTTGGATGTTTGTACAATGACTCATTTTATGAATTTGGTTTGTTGAAGTTGTTTAAAGGAAGCAGAGATAAAATATGATGCAAAATGTGAGCAACTTGTTTACATTTTCATTCCGTTTTATTTCATATCTAGGACCTGTTGAATGCATTTTTGCAATTCAACAGGTTGTAAGCGTAATGCATCGGGTTTAGTTTCTTCATATTTGTTGTGGGTGAGCTCTTATTAAGATTGAAACGAATCTATTCTGGCATAAAAGAATACGTCTGAAATTTTTTTTAGTCTACAGACAAAATCTCTATTACTCAAGGGAAGAGTTTAAGTATTAGAATGGTGTGAGACAGATTGATGCAACATCTATGCAATTTTTTAGGCAGTATTTAGAGAATGAACTGATTTCCAGGCTTCATTCATCCCTCATCTTCCTCCTCTGTCTGTGTGTGTGTGTGTGTGTGTGTGTGTGTGTGTGTGTGTGTGTGT
>NW_015656152.1:595994-623756 GCF_001515625.1 Sinocyclocheilus rhinocerous | reverse complement strand
AGCGCTACATCTGGCTCGGGACTTTGGCTACACCTGTGAGACCGAGTTTCCCACCAAAGCGGTCGGGGAGCATCTCGCCCGCCAGCACACGGAACCAAAGGAGCAGAACGCGCGCAAGAAAATGGTGCTGGCCACCAAGTAAGACAGCAAATCTTTAGTACTTTTAGCCAAATTAGTTTATCCATACCACTTTATTGGATATACATTTGAACTCTTGAATAATGAATTCCTAAATGAGACCAAATGCACCAAATGTGATTTATCTAGTGCAGTCTGGCTACATAAGAACTCATCTTCAAAAGCAGATGCACCTTAGGGAATGAGGATTTATTATTGAGGATTGGAGGAAAGCATGTGTGTTTGCATGCGTGTAACATATGAAAACTAAGATCTCATTAAATCTCCTCTATGCATTAATTATGAGGAACGCTGCTTTGGTTTGCGTTTTGGTGATGCGTCCTTGTAACTGTTCGAATGGCTGTGTGTCTCCGCAGGCAGATCTGTAAGGAATTTCAGGATTTGTTAAGTCAGGATCGATCTCCGCTCGGTTCCTCTAGACCAACACCTATTCTGGACTAGCTTTATTTATACAATTATTGGATTATATTAATTCTAAAAAACAATCACAATGCAGCTAAACCTGATTCTTTGGACTACGATGGAATATACATTTAGAGAAAAAATTGGTTGATGTAGAATAAATAAGCACCCAAACAGAACAGATCATTAACATCACAGAAAGACCAACACGATGCTGCACCGGAAGGCCTTACAAAGTCAATAACCGACTGACAGATCGATGCGAAGCTTTGCACAAGATAAAAGAGATTCGCATTCATATTCACTTTTTTTGTTGTTATTGTAGGAAACAGCTGTCTGATCTCAGTAGCCTACTTTCAATAATCAGCGACCAGTCAACGTTAACAAACGTAGCCTAAATATCCTAGCCCAATAACACCATTTTAGGAAAACCCAAATAGCCTTGACGCATAATTAGCGCATTTATTGATCACGAGTGTGTTTTTATCAGTGTGGGCAGTTCTAATGCATGTGTGACGTTCAATACGTAAAGTTCCGCTTTCATTTAATACGCTAAAACATAGACTCGACCTAGTTTACGCGGTGAGTAATTAATTAAGTTCAAAAAGTATAATGCAAATGAAAAGTCTTCATGAGAAAATACAGAGAAGCCAGGCTACTCACAACCAAACAATTGGCACTTATTCTATTTAAACAAACATCCATTTTGAAAGTAAATTTTATACTCAACCGATCTAACCAGACTGTTCCAGCAGCAGTTCTGAGTTAAATAATCATAAATAATAGACCCCACAACTTTATTCAGATAAAACGAAGGTCTAGCTAGATTATATAGCCTAGTCGTACACGCATGCACTAGATGTTGATATTATAGGCTATAATTATCGCTTTTGAATTGGTGTAGCCTACCAAAAAGTCCAACCATAAACATTTAGCCTATTTAGACTACCTATCTAGTGACCATACCATCGATTTTTCATTGTATTTAAACAACGATAATTGGCTAAACTATTCACATTAAAATAAATAAATAAGTAAAAAGTCTACTTTATGAATAGTGTTTACGAGTAAGGACATCCCTGAATTTCACTCAGATTTTACTGGGCAAATTTCCACACAGAGAGAACTTTAAAGGTCCAATGGGAAACGTGTTTGTGAAGATTATTATTTGTACAAGTCATCGTACAATCTGGAAGAATCTGAAGCATCTGGACTTGGTTTATCATAGTTGAAGACTTTCTTCCCTCTTTTGAAAGTCTTCAACAGAAACTCAATGGATCTTTATTGCGTTACTCGCGCGCTATCTTGTGGCCAGCATGTGTAATTGCAGGCAATGGTTGAGCTCACACACACACACACACACACACACCTATATAATATACATATAAGTGCATATAAGTGTTCACATATTTTTTATAAGGTGTGCACATTTTAATTTTAGTAAAAAATGTGGACACCTATAACAATACCAAATGTAATCATTCTTTATTTTTTTTTTATATCTCTGCTTTTATGATTTGAAAATGTGACAAAAACATGTTTTTGCAAAGTTTGTGCACACGTGCATGTGTGTATGTGTGGGAATATATGTGTGCTCATGTGTTTTTGTGTTCTGTGAGAATTTGAATGTGTGATTATGTTGAATTCTAATCAAAGTCTGTTCAGAATGAGCTCTCAAACTGTTTGGACATCTGTCATGGCCTCTAGACATGCCCAGAGTGAGCGTGAGTGTGTGTGTGTGTGTGTGTGTGTGTGTGTGTTTGTGTGTGGCTCTGGCACTGTCTCTGTGGCAGCAGGGCTGCTGAAACATTAATCGCAAATTATTTTCATTTCGCATTTCCATACCTCAAGCAGCATCTTAATGGCCAATGAAACAGATCTGAGAAACTGACATGAAACTGGGTCAAGATCAGTGAGCTCAGTTAGTCTCACAGTGTGAGGGACAAAAATGTCCCACAGTATACATTTAGTTGATTTAAATAATTCTGGAAAATATTAGGAGATGTATAGCAAAATGTTGACAATACAAATCAATTATCAGTAACAAAATAGGAAAACTGTGTATTTCTAGTGACCCAGTGACCTCTTGTGCAGGAAGGGGGAATTGTTCCTTTTCTACATGAACAGAAACATTGGCTCAGTGGCTGCAACTGTCTGTCATACTGCAGCATCTTAGTATGTTAGTATGCTTTTAAATATATTAGTCTCCAATCTTTAAATGCAAAATTATAAGATAATTGTAAGTGCTTGTGTTGAATTTCTTACTTAACCAAAAATTACAGCACTGAAATTAATTACACTGAATGGAATAAAATAATTTAAATTATTAATAATGTGTATAAATAATAAATAATTATTCAGTCTACCTTAATTTTATTTTTGTGTTTATTTTATTTTTTATAATTATTTTTACATTTTATTTGAGTTATTAATGACAATTAATTACAATCATATTTTTTGTATGTTTGTTACCTTTAGTAATTTTGCTGTTTCATGAATTGTTTGTGTTGCGTAATTGCTTTATTGTTTACATGTTGCAGACAGCAGGCTATTCTAATGCCAGGCTCCCTTTGTGGCAACTTTTGGCCACTATATGTGTCTGCGACTGGGGCATGTTGTCACAAAAAAATCAACTTGTGCTCAATTACCTGTAGCCTATTTTTCCTGAGCAGTAATGATGTTCAGTAGACAGGTTTTTTTTGTTTTTTGTTAAGACTTTAAGATTTGTCTTTAAAAACGGATAATGAAATAAACCTACCCTAAAAAATATATAGCTATTTGCAGGAGTAAATATATACTATTTGCAGGAGTAAAAGCTGTAATAATTTTACCTGGTCTGCCCTGCTTATAACTTTACATAAACTATGTTTTATTTAGTTTATTGTTTCCATTTATTTATTATATATTTATTTATTTATTCATTTATTTATTTATTTGGAAGGACTTTTGGTTTAGGGACTTTTTGTCCGCCATATTCATGTAAGCTTTTGCTGTTGTCTAATGTCAGTCTTTGGAGGATTTGTGTGTTTTTGCATAGTTTTAAATTCATTTTTTTTTTGCGGAAATTATCCAAAAATACGGTAAAACGTTGTTGGTGAGTGCTACACCGAGAGGATCATTTTTTAAATGCTTAAATAACGTGTCAGATCTCATTCCC
The DNA here is from genome assembly GCF_001515625.1 of Sinocyclocheilus rhinocerous. Lineage (NCBI taxonomy): Eukaryota > Metazoa > Chordata > Actinopteri > Cypriniformes > Cyprinidae > Sinocyclocheilus > Sinocyclocheilus rhinocerous. The sequence continues at coordinate 620,059 of NW_015656152.1, read as the reverse complement.
AGATACATCTTTAAAATAAGGCAAAACAAGGCAGACTAATGTTCGTTTTCATTTGCGTGATGATTCAGGTCATTGCAGCAGTGCTGAAAAAAAGTTCACAGTTACGCGTTAGTTCACAATGTGATCACTTGATTCTCTTACTTTATTTTAGTGTTTGCCTCAGTTCTGATTTGCAGTTATTAATCGCTTTGCGGTGTGATTTAATAATTCCTTTAAGAAAAGGGAGATTTTTTTTAAAATGCTTAGCGACGATTCATTCCAACCTACTTAAGAATAAATTCCGTTCTATTTTACCGCCTGATCACGTTTAACTAGAAAACAGTTTGATCCCACAGAACTTTCTTTACAGCTTGTCTGAGATAGCAACAGTAACCAAGGGGCGGGGCTTTGTGAGGGTCAGGCAGGTGTGTTAGAGCGGGGCTGGGACTAAACTCTGCAGGAGCTGGAATGAGCACCGCATTTCTTATGGATGTCAGATATTTTAGAAACCGTGAGTATCACGATAACATGAAGTTTAGTACTGCTTGACCTCGTCTCAAACGGAGCTGAAACGTTTTGTTATTCTATTTCCAGTCAACCTGAAACGAGCTTTTTGTTCTCTTTTCAGTGTTTAAGTAGTACGTGTTTAACTGACCAGCAGGGGGCGCACTGGACTGCCTCTCATCACTGCTGCATCGCTGTAACTGTATAAGAGGCAGCTGTGGACATCTGACCTCGCTTTCTTGCTAGTGTCTTTGAGGTAGGCTAATGTTTGCTACAGCAATGACGGAGAGTTGTAGCAAAAACTGAGCGATCAGAACCCTCGCGTTTCGCTTATTCAGTGATTAAACAGTTGCACAGCACAGTAGTCTACCTCCTATAGAGTTTACCAAGCCGCCTTTTCCTGTTTATTGACTTTGCAAGAATGACTTTTGAAATTATATATCAAATCTATTGATTATTTTAGGTTATGTGGTTAATGCTTTTTATTCTGTTTCCTTTAAATAACACGTTGATTCGGTCCTGTAAAATGGCAGACCGCCATTTCATCTGCAGTTGATGATGGAGCTGGAGTCTCAGCGAATCCCCCGCAGCAGCTTTTACATACAACCCAAAGTCAACACACTTAACATTAGACTTTCACTGTATCAACGCCGTTACAGCACACACGCAGACAAACACCGTAAAGGGGAATCGGGAATTTTTCTACGAGCTTTACGTTTTCTGTGAGTGAGTGAGAGAGAGAGAGAGAGGCAGGGAGAGAGTTGAGATCTTCACTCTTCACATGAATGCACTCGTTACACAGGGATCAGCGCGCGAACATGCTGTGGAAACTGGTGGAAAATGTCAAGTATGAAGATATATACGAGGTAACGACAAGACAAACTGCATCTGTTTTTTCACTGTATGATTTATATAACGACAAAAAATTACGTTGAATTTGTCGTGTTTTTATTTTTTCTAATAAGTTTAGTCTCTTATTGATAGGGGGTTTGTGCTGGTTATTTAAATAAGGGGAAAAAAATCAAATGTAAACGTTTGATTTAGAAGCATTTTGTCATATTCATAACAATTCGTTTGTTCCCCAATTGCTTGTTTTTTTTGTATCAACAATGTAGTGATTTTAGCAGGTTACCTTATTTCCTTTAAAAGTATTTTTCATTTGCTTACAGTAGAGTTTTTAATATTATAACTTTACAAATTATGAAATTTGTGGGGAAAAAATCTGGAAATCTGAGCCTGCCATCGATTTATTAATAAGAGAATCGCATCTACAGAAGGAGAGGACGCAGTGTCACGCGTGGGAGTCCCGTGGATTCCCCTGAATGAGCTCGAGCTCGTGGGAGAGACTCGTGGTGGTTTTTGGAAAAGCCTCGCGGGATGCCGACCCGGAGAGTCACACATGGCTTTTCTCTCACAGGCACCGTCACGCGTGTAATTAAACACTTCGACCCCAGTCCGTGAAATCGACCATTATACGAGCTGTTTAATGGGGCACCATTAGTGGAGGACTTTAAACTGTCACTCAGTGCAGAAACCATTTTTTAAAACCTGTTTATGCTTACTTTTTAAAACTTCACCTCTTTGTTAGGGACAGTTTAAACCGCATGATTGTTTGTGTAATAGGCTATTGTTATCGTGAAGTTCATGTTTTTGCTTATCAAAGACCTGGGCCTGCTTAAACACACATGCATGTGAAACTATGGTGAATATGGAATAACAAGGGCATAGTTATGGTTAATGTGGTACAGGGGCTCCAAATTACGCTTTTATAAAGGCTATAGAAGTAGGGCTTCTTTTTATAATTTGTGTCTAACGTTATATGGTGGAATCCAATTTTGATATTGTGAGTAAGAGTCTGAATAGCTATGGTGAGTATGATGTAGTGATTATAATGCATAATAAAGTATGTGAGTATATAGTGCTTATGAATGAGGCCTCTGTCCATCTGCCTCAAAGCAGCTGATTCCGGCGATTCGTTTGTTCTGGCTGGAGATAAATGGACTGTGCACACACAACAATAACATAAAAGACAACAATAGCAAAAGAAAGAGGTCCGGACCCGTGCATGCCGGACCTCAAACAGAGAGGGGAATAAAACAGAGCACGAGAGTTTCCTCCTCCTGAATGAACGTCACTTTACAGCAGCAGCGCCTTCACGCTCCGCTGCTCCCCACTGCTTTAAGTATTCCCGCAATATTAGAGGAGTCATGAATAACGATTATTCTGAGGAGGCGTAGCGAGGCGAACGGACGGAGCACCGCACACTGGATCAGAGCGCCGGATCGGGAAGAACAGAACCGAGACCTGGACGAACAGGGCTGTGTAGGAGAAACCATTTGAGCTGGGGAAGAAAAAAAAAGTTTTTGCTCCGTGTGGTCATGAGGAGTTGAGAAAGGAACGCGTTTTTCTTCAGGCGAGCGTGTGTCGTACAGTCGCGTGTCCTTCTGCTCTAAACGAGCTCGCATTTTTTTGTCCAGATGTTAGTGCACACCTATTCCTCCACGGTGAGTCTGAGAACACCAAGAAATATACTTTCTTGTAGCTGCGTGGTAAAAAGGTAGCATGCGGGTTTTGCTTATTATGTTGCGAGCTTAGGAACTTAAATCCTGCGTTCATACCTTGTTTTAGATGTTCTGTGAAGTTACTACACATGATTCAGTCAGAAAATATGTTTTGAAAGCTGTTGTACTTTCTTGGATCACCGCGGGCGCCGATATATCGGCTATAGCTACCATTAGTCTTTCCATATCGTTGGATTCGTTTCCATTCAAAACATCCAAAAAGTTTAGGCTATTTTTTTTATTTTTTTTATTTTTTATTAGAACACTAAAACAAATGGTTGGTTTGTAATCGTATTTATATTCTTTTCTCGTTTGAAGGACCGCCATGATGGGGTACCGAGCCACAGTTCCAGACTGTCCCAGCTGGGTTCGGTCTCTCAGGGTCCGTACTCCAGCGCTCCGCCGCTCTCTCACACACCTTCCTCGGACTTCCAACCTCCGTACTTTCCGCCGCCGTACCAGCCGCTGCCGTATCACCAGAGTCAGGACCCGTACTCACACGTCAGTGACCCGTACTCTCTGAACGCTCTTCACCAGCAACAGCAGCACCCGTGGGGCTCCCGTCAGCGGCAGGACGTGGGCACGGAGAGCGGAGGTTTACTGCCGCAGCCTCGAGCCTCTTTACCGCAGCTCTCGGGTCTGGACCCCCGGCGGGACTACTCGGCCGTGCGCCGACCGGACGTGCTGCTCCACTCCACGCATCACGGGCTCGAGGCGGGAATGGGAGACGGTCTGTCCCTTCATGGCCTGGCGCACGGCATGGAGGATATGCAGGTTGGTTATGATTTTTGTTTTTTGGCTTGGAAAATAACCTCTTTTGTGGGGATATAAATTCCACAAAGATGTGAAATAAATCGTTTTTAATTTTTATTTTGCGGTTAGAATGACCTAATAAGTTTATATTTAAACGAATTAATTTAATTTTGTATTATTTTTATCTTGTATTTTATATAATGTGAGTAGCTCTATATGACATAATTCTGTAGGCTATATTTTTGGGGGGAGTTTTCTGACCTGTTGACATTTTCTGTGACACGTTACAAACATTTTTACCATATCCTATAGCCTATGAATAAACGCAATCCAGGCTCTTTAGCATATGTATGAATAGCAGTAGCCTAGTTAAATACCCTAAAAGCTTGCTTGTTATTCGAAACAATATTCTGTTGCCGTTGTAATCACATTTTGTTTTTTGAGACTATATTTTCACGTCATAAATAATATTTGAATGCATTACAGTTAGGCCTGTGTTGAGGTAAACTGCTGTTAACTTAAAATTATTGTTGCAATTGCTAAAAATGAAAACTTCACGAAGCCATCGTCTGCTCGGTTCACATTTCTAACCATCTGTTTTTTGATCAATATAGCCTGCACACATCATATCTAATTTCGTCAATTGACAGTTTCTGCGTAATCTAAATGTTAAGATAAGGCCTGGCCCTGTTCAGCTGACTGGACAATGATTGTCTGCCACTCTTCCCAAAATGATTATAAAACGTAACTGACGTAGGGCATAACTGATATCTTATTTTTATTTTTTTTATTTAAAAAAAAAAAGGAAGTTAGTTTAAAATGTTTTTTTTAAATTAGGCTAAATCCAGATTAGTTTACGTTTCCTGATAAATTCATTCAGAAAACTTGCATGGAAAATTGTAGTTTTGCATGAATTGTTAGTGAAAACAATGGTATGAGACCTAAACTTAATTAAAAAGCATTTTTCAATTGCTTATGTTCACTATTTGAATCCATGTTTGTTTGTTTCATCCTCGATTGGAAATATGTATGCATGTATTTTTGTCAATGTCCCCGGTGGAATCTACTGGTATTTTCATAACTAAACAGAAGGTCATTATCCGGAAGTTGTCTGAATATTTTTAATTGACTGTAGCGTTTGTTCAAAAGTTAAATGTTTTCTCATTATGCCTTTTTAGGCCTTGGAGGACGCAAACAACGGGATGAACATCCTGGATCAGTCAGTTATTAAAAAAGGTAAATGGGAAAATGGCTGGAAGAATTATGCCAGTGCTGTTTAATTATTTGATAATTTCATGTTTTTCAACGACCACTGGGTTTTTGCAACAAAAAAAAGTGCTGATAGAAGGAATCACTGTTCTATGGATTTAGGGCAAAAAGTCATTTCAGGTGAATACACTTTAGCACACCTTTTTACGCATGCGCTCAACCCCATTTGGTATTTAAATAATGTCACCTGCCTATTCTCTTAACCTTGGACGCTCAGCCAAAGCAAGTGGAATTGGAGGCCTTTGAATGTTTTTAGAATCATCGTCCTACCGCTATAATCGAACTACGAGGAATTTAGTGTCGTTATAATAATCGACCAATTTAACGTCTATTGTAGGCTTAAGTTATTATCAGTTGTCTCTTTTCTTTTATTCATTAAAACAGTAGAACAAATTCCAGATTTATGTCTGTCTGTCTTTTTTTTCTGGGAACATTTAATCGACACTTAAGCGACACTTTGTTGATATAATTTCTCCACGGAGGTTTTGACATATTTACTCCTTCATGCAGTCAGTAAGAGCTCCAGCAACACTCCCTGGGCTCGTGTTAATATTTGTCCGTTATGAGGGACGTTTGCCGGTAATTTAGTTAACGGAACACGGGCCTCCCAGAAGAGACGGCCTTTAAGTGGCCGCTGTGATGGATGGTTTTCTGAGCGCAGATCTCGTGAGCTCGTTTTCTGTATTATCCCCTGTAGAGATCTCCGTGGGCTCGAGCGCTCGTTACCCCGTTAGCGCTTAAGCTGGTAGACATCTTTTGACGGTCAGCTAGTGAGTTTGTGTGTTGAGGGGAGGGAGGGGGGCTGATTTGAAAAATAGGTGGTTAATGTTATTAGCATGTGTCCATCACCAATCGATAATATAATAAATGAGTGTAGAAGTGTTGAAATGTCACTGTGGAAGCTGACAGGAAAGTGTAACTGAATTGAATAAACGAAAGGAAAGGACTAAATCTCAGCATTTCTAAGTGTAATGCTAGCATTTTAATCAAGTTGGAAACTGCAAAACATTACCGGACAAATTGAACCATATATATATATTTTAACGCCGTTGTTGGCAACATGTTTAGATAAATATATTTAAGAGAAAAAAAAAATACTACCGGCTTTCCGCAGTGTTTGCATTTACGGACAGTTCTGGCTTGCTTTCTATTGTCCATGGAATTAACGTATGAAAGCAGGAGCACGAGCGGGGTGACCCGGGCCAGCCGAGGGCTCGAGCTCACGGCGCTTTCATGTGCCAAGATTTCACATTACATAATAGGAACCTATTCTCACATGCCTGGGCTGTCTGTGACTAGTCTTAGATATTATTTAAAAATAATAACACCTCTTGCTTTACCACTATAGCGCCATTTTGCGAAGCAAATATAGCCTACCTTTAGTGTTCAAAACGCTTGATCAAATCATAATTTCCAGTAAATTTGAGTAGGTCTGTATTATAAGACGTATCTCAGTTTTCTGTGTCTCTCGCACAGTTCCAGTTCCACACAAGAGCGTCGCTTCTCTGATGATGAACAAAGACGGTCTAATCGGCGGGATCACCGTAAACGCCAACGAGGTCTTCTGCACGGTTCCCGGCCGCCTGTCGCTTCTTAGCTCCACATCCAAATACAAAGTGACGGTTGGCGAGGTCCAGCGGCGCCTCTCTCCGCCAGAGTGCCTCAACGCCTCTCTGCTCGGCGGGGTTCTACGGAGGTGAGAGCATCGATAAATCTGCCAGAATCTACATTATAAGCAGAGCAGAGGTCAATGGATTAAAGACAAAAAAATCGTACTTTCAATTTGAAACTCATAAACATCAGGGTTATGGCCACATCTGCAGTTTCGGACGGGACGTTGAATAAGCTAGCCTATTTGGACGCTGAACAAGTTATTATTATTATTATTTTTTTTAGATTTTTAAATTACTCCTGCCAATAACATGTCTGATTTTGAATTTTCACTTTTCGTGGTGTATCTTTGCTGTCAATCCGTCATGAAACAATCTAATTATGCCTGCGCTACCCTCAGAGCGAAGTCGAAAAATGGCGGAAGATCACTGAGGGAAAAGCTGGAGAAAATCGGCTTGAATTTGCCCGCGGGGAGACGCAAAGCAGCGAATGTCACTTTACTGACGTCTCTAGTAGAAGGTAAAGCAGGACATCTGATTCTTGTTTCTTATTTAGATTTAGATTTTTTTTTCACCGTGTTTGGGAATTTAGGCCCTTCAAGTGAGCAAAACAATGGACAATTATAATGGAAAACAATTAGCCTACGGATTAAAAAAAAAAAAAAAAAATTATAGTTTAATTCTGCAAGTATGCATTCAATTGAAACCATGTGAGAAACTAAATCTATTTGTTATTAATCATTTAGAGCAACATGTTTCAGTGAATAATGACTTAAATTTCACACAGGTTACTTTTATGGTGCGTTTTCAGTCTTTTAGGAGTCCCCATCTGCAGTTCCTGACGGGACGTTGAATAAGCTAGCCTATTTGGACGCTGAACAAAAGTTATTATTATTTTTTTTTTTTAGATTTTTAAATTACTCCTGCCAATAACATGTCTGATTTTGAATTTTCACTTTTCGTGGTGTATCTTTGCTGTCAATCCGTCATGAAACAATCTAATTATGCCTGCGCTACCCTCAGAGCGAAGTCGAAAAATGGCGGAAGATCACTGAGGGAAAAGCTGGAGAAAATCGGCTTGAATTTGCCCGCGGGGAGACGCAAAGCAGCGAATGTCACTTTACTGACGTCTCTAGTAGAAGGTAAAGCAGGACATCTGATTCTTGTTTCTTATTTAGATTTAGATTTTTTTTTCACCGTGTTTGGGAATTTAGGCCCTTCAAGTGAGCAAAACAATGGACAATTATAATGGAAAACAATTAGCCTACGGATTAAAAAAAAAAAAAAAAAATTATAGTTTATCAGTTTAATCGAACAATTTTACATTTTAAGCCTAAAATGAACATTTGAATTTACGAATGAACCACGAACATGTTAAATTAAATTTTATTGCCTTGGGAGTTTCTCTAATCTGATTTATTTTCCTTAGGCGGTGCAAATAGTTAACAGATGCAGAAGCAGTAAAACGACATTTTAACCAGTACAGCTAATTTCATATAATTATTGTTGTGACTGTCTGATTGTTTCTGCACCGCAATCTTTCATTTGCTTAATAGGCTGTCTCTCCCTCCAGTTCAGTTGCAGCTACAGCTGTAATTTAGTATAAAATTATTTTAAGCGAAGATGTGGAGTAGGCTAATTCCGTTTGACCATATTGTGTTTATTTTTCATTTCCAGGAGAAGCTGTTCATTTGGCTCGGGACTTCGGCTACCTTTGTGAAACTGAATTTCCCACAAAGGCCGTGTCTGAATATCTGAACAGACAGCATACGGATCCAAACGAACTGCACTCGCGAAAGAACATGCTGCTCGCCACAAAGTACGTACACAACGTGTCACAATGTGTTTTTTGCGTGTTTAACTATGATTTATGCATTCGTTGCTTTCATTGGAAGCTGGTGGTGTAACAGTTTGCCGCCCGCAACTGAACAAATGTGTAGCCACATTTCGAGGTGAATGTTGAATCCATCACGGATTGCCGGGGAGTGTGTCGTTTTGATAGCTGTCCGCTTAGTGCCTGGTGCGTTTCGACACGTTTAGCTGGTTTCTAATGAGGCAGTTCAGGTCCAGCAGAAACACGCGTCTCTTATCCATCTCAGCCTGGCACCGAGCTAGAAACTCATTATATTTAAGTGAAATGTTTCAAGTCTTAAAGTGCTAGCTTTCCCCTTGAAGTTTTGCCTAAGGTCATCCCTCCTCCCTCGCCTCTCCTTTCACAGTCTGTCTGTCAAAGTCCTGTCAGTCAGCCTCGGGCTCTCGCGTTCTGTCGCTCTGGAATGGGAGAGAGGGGCGCAGCGCTCTCCCGACTGGACAACAAGACTGTTTGTGGTTCTGAGACGCAAAAGCAGCTTTCCCCTTGAAGTTTTGCCTAAGGTCATCCCTCCTCCCTCGCCTCTCCTTTCACAGTCTGTCTGTCAAAGTCCCGTCAGTCAGCCCGCGCCCCCGCCCCCGCCCCTTCACGCTGCGCTCTCGCGACTGGACAACAAGACTGTTTGTGGCTCTGAGACGCGAAAGCGAATGTGGGTCAAAATCTGACAAGTCCAGACAACTGCAGATGCCGCAGCAGGGCTCTGCAACGCTGCCAGTCGGAGGCATTTGAACTGTTTGTCACAAATGACCTTTTAAAGATTGAAGTATGATCGTTTGCTCAGATTCTTATTTGAGATTACATTGCACCTCAAAGCATTATTATTATGAACAGGACACAAGTAGTTTTGGGTGCATGCTGTGAAAAAGACAAGAATTTAATATGAATTCAATTGTCTTTCTTCATTTGGGAAATTATGACTTAATTGATTTTAAATGTACCTTGCAAGTTTCAGATAATTATCTGAATTACATTGCTGATCATATCATTATTGGATGTTCACTGGTCACAATAGGCAGTTTCAGAAAAAACATGGAGGTCAAATGTTGAGAGGTCATTAGTATGTCAGGCCATCTTGGCACATGGCTAAAATATCTGCCTGTATTTTTCTATGATTCCCCAAAGCAAGAAAAGCATGAATATTGAGAGCACTACCTCTATCAGGAAGTGAAATATGCTGAGAACGGAATATTCCCCAGTAGTAACAGATAAAGACACTCCCACTAGACTGAAAGTTAAATCGATGGCTTTATTCTAATTGACGGGCTTTGCTCTCAGAAGCAGAAATATGCAGGCTTTGCTCTGAGGATTTCAAGTTCTGTATCTCTTTTCTTCAAATGTATGGACAGTGAACACTGGAGAGTTTAATTTAAAGTAGATGTCAGCCTTTTTTTTTAAATTGTAAAAATATTTTTTGGAGACCTTTTGCACGCAGTGTGATTAGGGGATCAAGAGCTTGTAACACTCCAAAGAGAAAGGAACAATTGAAATCGCATCATATGACCCCTTTAAAACAACTGTATGTAGTTCTATATTTGTGACTTGAGCCCCCTACATTTAAGTCAGTGTAACTGATTGTCGTAAAAAATACCACTGTCCTGATTACAGTGTATAGCTGAATGCACGCATTTGTTGCTGCCGTAAAGCAATCCGCCCTCTTCGCGGAATTTCGTAGCAGCTCACCAAAACTTGCATACTCCCAGAAAAGATGTTTGGGAAAGAAAAAGAAGTCATTCGCCCCATTAAATGGCGTTGTACCATCAGAATGATTTTGAAACTGAAAACATACATTTGCTTTAATATTTGTACTCTCCAATAAACGCCACATTGTTTCCTGTGGCCGACGCTTCTGGCAAGAGTTAGTCGTTTTAATTAGAAATTGTGTATTGTCTGTGATAATGTAAACTAACAAAATTCTGAGCTTCATTTGTCTCTAGTGCAAATATTTGTGGTTCAGTCACAGATGTTACACTCATTGTATGGTCTATGACAAAGATTCGCCATAGTCGAGAGCCCATAAATAAAACTTATACTTTAATCACAGCAATTTGTCAGAAATTAAGTTCTCAGTCTAAAGATTACAAGCCAAATCATATTCTTAAAAATAAAGGTTACAAAAGGGTTTTTTGCAGTGATGCCATAGAAGAACCATTTTGGGTTCCCCAAAGAGCCTTTCAGTGAACAGTTCTTAAAAGAACCATTTTTTCTTAGTGTGTAGAACATTTAAAAAAAAAAAAATCTAAAGAACCTTTTGTGCAATGGAAAGGTTCCATGGATGTTAAATGTTCTTCATGGAACCATCAATGCCAATAAAGAACAATTTTGTATTTTTGGTTGTATTTCTTTGGATTGATAATGGAAAATTCTGGGCTTCATCTCTGTCTTTTTTCCTCTCTTCTCAGGCAATTGTGTAAGGAGTTCACAGACCTGTTGGCTCAAGATCGCACTCCATTAGGAAACTCTCGACCTACATCCATCCTGGAGCCAGGAATCCAGAGCTGCCTGTCACACTTTAGCTTCATCACGCACGGTTTTGGTTCTCCAGCCATCTGCGCCGCCCTCACGGCTTTGCAGAATTACCTGACTGAAGCCCTTAAAGGCCTCGACAAGATGTTCCTGAACAACCCCACCCCCAACCGACACACACCTGCAGATGGACCCGGCTCCAAAGGAGCTGGAGAAAAAGAGGAAAAACACAGGAAATGAACTGTGGAAATATGATATCGAGGAAGGAGAGTCATTGGAGATGTTCAGAGATTCTATAAACTCTAGTTTTATGACATTGCGTTTTACATTCTGAGTTGAAGGTGGAGAGTGGACAACAGATCCTGGGAAACGAAAGGAACGATACCATAAAAGAGATTGGGGGACACGAGTCTGCTGTGACACGTTCACCATCTTCATCTCATTCGTGTGCGAGTGTGAAAATATTCGAGGAGTGTTTGTGAGTGTGTTTTCGTGTATCAAAGTATGACATTTTACATGATGTTAGACGCAGAAAGTCCTTTACACACACATGCTCATGAATCTGATACCTAATATTTGAGTGTTCATCAGTATAATGGCCAGGACACAGGAGGACAGGTTTGTTGGGAATGCGATGCTGGTAGAGACACTAACTACTATATTTAATTATACTTATTATACAAAATTATAGGTGCACAGTTCTGCAATATTAAGTACATTCCATTCAACCTTCACCAAAACTACACCTACAGTAAAACAATCATCTTCTGTCCGTAAAAGTAAAAATGGTTGTCAAGTGAAAACATATTTGCTCCACACAGATTTAAAAGAGACAGAATATTCAAATATAAGAGATTTTATTGCATTTAGTAACACATGCGGTGCATTTAAATTGAGTGTTATCCAAAAAGAGGCTGTAAATGTGCAACTATTTGTGCCACAACAAAGCATAATGCTATTTATGGTTCAGTCTATCACGTTACATCTATGACAGATTTACCATGTGACAGCCCATAACATACATACTTTACATAAACACAGCAATTCATTCGAATCTAAATTCTTAGTCTGATTGTTCATAAGATTACAAGCTAAATTAAAACGCTGAGATTTAACATATTCTTTAAAACACCTCAGGCGATATTCAGAATAGATTGTCTACTAAATGAACAGGAGAATTTTGCATTTTTTGGTTGTATTACTTTGTATTTGAAACTGCTATTGCTTGTGCTGTCTTGGCCATTTGGTTGTGAAAATAAGGACATTTTTAGTAAGTCACTTTTGAAATGGTAATCATCTTAGCTGACCAACTGAATCAACTATTTCACTGATAATTCATCTGTTGTTTATGTTTTTTTTTAATTATATATATATATATGCTAACATTTACACGGAGCTAAAGCAACATAGGACAAAAAAAAAAAAACACATTTTATGGCCTAAATATTGTTAATTGATTTTACAACCCTACATCAGCTGAATGGACGCTTGCTTTGACCGAAAAAAAAGACTTTTGAAAATAGACATAAAAAGGGTCCCGGATTTGTGCGCTTTCATAAAATGCTGCTGCATAGAACTGAGGTGACCGCGCGTGCTGGAACAAGGCCTCGCGCAGCCTTTTCTCTGACTTTCTCAGTTCCGCAAGCTGGATTACAGGCTGTCTGTCAAAGTTAATATTTGGTTAACTGTGTGAGGAAGGTTCTTTTATTTAAGTTTGTATATATTTATTTATGCTTAATTTAATGGGCGTTTGTACATAGGAATAGACTGTCTCTGTGCGTGGGTGAACGCTTGTTTTAGATAGCATCTTGTATTTTTTGTTTCATAGATACGGTGTTGTGTGGTGAAGGCTAGAAGTTGGTTCTTGTCTGGTGATTTTCATTTTCCTCGAAATAAGAATAAATCGTGTGTTTTATTGTAGTTGTTGCTGTGTGGTTAACCCCTTATGTTCTTGTCTTAATAACGTGGTCTACGCATGAAACATGTCATGAAAAAACGTTTCAAAATGCAGTTTTAATTAACAAGTGCCTAAATTCCGAATAACTAAACTAAATATCATCTAAGTAAAATGTTTACGTAGTCATACAATTAGTCCATGTAATCGTTTTATTTGCATGTAAGTAAATTTTTAGACAAGTCAGGCAACAGCATCTATAGGCTAACATTAGAATTGCTGAAGATATTTTATTTCAGTGAAAAAAAAGACAACAGTACTATCATTAGTTTTTGAATAATCAATAATAATTACTGACTTTAAAAATAAATGTAATCATAAACCTCAAAAATACATGTTTTCACCTAAATAAAATAAAAATTTTCGTTATAAAGTAAGATACGAACATCTTGTTCCGTTATTTATTTATTTATTTATATATTTTTTTGCTAACACTGTTAATCCAGCTGTAACAGAACCAAGGGAGGCAATTAATAATATGAAAAATAAATAAATTGCAGTCATTATGTCAATGCTGTTAGTAGGCCTATTAAAAATATTTTACCACAATATTGGCCTAAATACTATAGACCAACAATGCATTAAAGCGTCGATTATTAGCTTCAAGGATTAGTTTAAGATTTAAGCAAATGTCAAAATGTAAAAATCTCTCACTGAAAGGCCATTATTTATCTAACATTATTCTGAATATTATCATTGTTTTATAAACATCTCGTAATGTTTTCATTATCACACTGACTCATAATGCAATCAGCAGAATGGAAATCAACAAAACTCGGAATTGAAAAACGGAAATGAGAATTCGGATTCTCTAGGCTAGGCTATCTTCCTGTCTCTTTTTAAGGCAAGCAAAGAATGCCAAAATTTATCGAAAACAATCCCTTGAAGGCGTGTGTTCGCGGTCGCGGCAGTAAAGTGAACTCGTATCCCGGCCGCAGGTCAGACCCCCGCGAGTCCCCGCGCGCATCAGCTCGCGCTGGTGTATTTAATGCGGAGGAGCGCGTGGCCTGCGGGTTCCGTCGCGTGACTCGTCATGCGTGAAGTATTGTGACCCAGGTGCAGCACCCGCATGTCCGCGAGCGACGTGATCTCGACGAGATTCAGAGATTTCTCTTCAGCAGAAAAAAAAGACTAGCCTCGCTCTCACCCACGGGACCTGAAACAATACAAGCCGAGATCTTTCATCTTTCCCTCCAACTCGGTTCTCATTACCTCTAAAAAGATACAAAAACCCATAAGGCCAAACCAATAATATCTCTGCTTTTATACTCCATAATTATTGATTGTTATATTTTTTATCATAAACAACTAACATCAGTAGACATTTTTTCCAAGCATAAAATTAAAATGTGCACCAACAAAATGCCCTATGGGCTATACTGCTAATTAGCCCCAACTCCCTGATTTTATCAAACAACTGAAACCATTTTTAGTTATTTTATGCAAAGACGTAACCAAACATTCATGATTGGTTGGGAGTAGGACATTGACCTGTATAGCTAAAAGATTAATAATCGGACATTAAAAATCTATTTTATTCTCTCAATTTATGATCAAAAGAGGGAAGAGTAAAACACAAAGGCCTTTAAACCATTTTTAGTTATTTTATGCAAAGACGTAACCAAACATTCATGATTGGTTGGGAGTAGGACATTGACCTGTATAGCTAAAAGATTAATAATCGGGACATTAAAAATCAATTTTATTCTCTCAATTTATGATCAAAAGAGGGAAGAGTAAAACACAAAGGCCTTTAAAAAAAAAACAAGTAGGCCTACAAGACATGAAATATCGAATAGAAATCTGTTTGATCGACTTCATGCCTGACTTTCAGCTGAATCGGTTTGAGATGGATAGACTAAAGGTTTAAAACCTTGTAGTGAAAAGTCCCTTTTCCATCTTATTTTTTTCGGGGATGAGAGGACGGAGAAGAGCTTTGTCTGAGCGCAGGTCCCTCTGCTCGCTGTCACGCAATGGACTGTAAAAATGGTTTATCCAGACACGCGCCGGGCGCGCGTAATTCCTGCTCGAGGCAGGATGACCGCAGGCAGCGCGAGCCTAACTGATCAACCTGGATATTTCATTATTCATTAATTTACTGTTTAACAAATCCTGCTCATTATCGCGGAAGCGGCTGGCAGGATCCGACCGTTCGGCGGCAGTTGGTGTCAGGCGTGGAGAATTGGTCCATTTGATCCTGAGCTGTTTTTTTCCCCCTCTGTGTGTATTATTATTATAGGCTATTCAACATACCGAAACAGCTCCGAGATCGTCATGAATAATAAGCAGCGCGCGAGCTTGTCAAAGCCCGTTGAGCGTGACACAGCCCGTGGAAAAATCGAGGCGTTTTTAATATAACCCCCACTTCAGTCACTATTTGGAAAAGACAAAACAACGCTGATAAACAAACGGAAATATGCGATTACTACGGCAATGACACGCGTCCACAGTGGACGAAAGGACATCAAAAGCAGAAGTGTGTATCAGACAGTTTAGAGCTTGTGTAAGCGATTATTTTGGAATACCAAACACATGCCCCAACTACCTGACAGATAGCACTGAAATAAGTGTCCTGCGATATCACACCTAGTCTACCTGTGCGACAGCCCTAGGCTCTGTAAGCAACAAAAACTCGGGGAGCGGCCCGCCTTTTGAAGCCAATCATAAACGCGCTCTGTCTGTCAATCATTTTGCTTAGTCTTTGCAACTTTACAGATCTTCTTTATGCACCAAGAGCTTGTAACACTCCAAAGAGAAAGGAAAATTTGAAATCGCATCATATGACCCCTTTAAGTTGATTTGAAGAACGTTATTTAACAGAGGGAGTTTGGTTAAAGGGGCAGTTCAATTGATTTCTGATCTAAACATCAAAACATAATTTTACAGCACTTTTAATACAACACAACAATTGTCATCTTTCTCTTTGATAACAATTTCTCTTTCGCTTCAAATGCGTCACAAATGAGTATATAAACTGAAAATCTCTAAACTGTTTTCCGTTATTCACTTTCCAACTCTTTTTCTATGACCTGAGCTTTACATTAAATATTGAAAGTGTCAAAATTACAGAAAATAAGTCAAATAAATAAATAAATAAATTTGATCAAGACAGTAGTGATTGTGATGAACACTTGTACTTGTGATCATATATTAGGCCTATGCTTATTAATAAAATAACCAAAATACCATTTAATAGTAATTCATTTGGATTTAAATGGGATCAGTTCATAGCATAATACAATTTTAAGTAAACTTTCTACAAATTAAGTATTAAAAAAATTATTTACAAAATGTCAAATGATCACACTAGTTAGTAAAAAATGCCCCGAGACCCTAACATCCCTTAAGAAATGGCTGAAAACATACTTCATTTGCAAGCACTTAATAATATTCATAACAATAAAACAGACACTTTATTTAAATAAAGGAAGTAATTTGTCTCCTTTGCAGCTCTTTTCTGTCCTAGCTTTTGCACTGCTCTGATTTACTTTTGAAACTCATATTGCGGTCCCTAACATCCCTTAAGAAATGGCTGAAAACATACTTCATTTGCAAGCACTTAATAATATTCATAACAATAAAACAGACACTTTATTTAAATAAAGGAAGTAATTTGTCTCCTTTGCAGCTCTTTTCTGTCCTAGCTTTTGCACTGCTCTGATTTACTTTTGAAACTCATATTATGAGTGACTATTATGACTATTGGCTCCTATATAATAAATTGCTTGTGAGTTTCCTCATTTGTAAGTCGCTTTGGATAACAGCATCTACTAAATGATTAAATATAAATGCATAGGCCTCTTACAGTAGTGAATGGTTAATCATTGTCATCTTTCATTAACTGAGCATGCTGTCATTAATGTTGGTAGCGAACAGGTAGTCTCTTTATGCATAACTATAGTTCTGTTTAATGCTTCACTGAATCAAAACACCTCCCGTGACCTCCTCATTCACCGCTGCTTTTACCTCTTTTAACTCTGCACTGGAGCTCTTCCGTCCACACTGAGGTTCACTGAGAGTTTCAAAGCAAAGAACATGAACATATTGAGGTGATCACTCCAGGTAATGTATTTGATTTAAGATTCTTCGAGGGTTACTTGCCTTTGTTTTTCTTAGTTTTGCAGTGAAGTTTGTCTGCAAGCAGAAACAGAGAACAGGCTATGAATGTACAAGATTTCAGCTCCTCTCCAGGTAGCAAACACTCATAAATACACACAGGGTAATGCCTACCAAGGCAGGACTGGTTTTATTTGATGTCTGTTTGTGGTTTTGGATCATTGGGTTTGTGTGAGTAAATGATTGATTATGTTTGTGCAGCAAATACCATAGGACCATTTTTGGTTTCCCAAAGAACCTTTCAGTGAACAGTTCTTAAAATTATTATTTTTTTCTATGTGTGAAGAGCATTTTAATCATCTAAATAACTTTTTCCACTATGAAGAACTTTTCATGCAGTGGAAAGATTGAAGATGTTAAAGGTTCTTCATGGAACCATTGATGCCAATGAAGAACCTTTCTTTTTTAAGGTGTATAAACATTTTTTGCCTTTATGGATCCGGAAATACTTATGGCATGGAATTTCCAATAGACCTTGGATTGATTTTGAAATACTGTGCACACAGAATCCCTAATAAAAAAAGACCACGCACCAGTTCAATCTAAACTAAAGAATACAATTTTCAAATGAACTTCTGCAATACTCCGACATCATTAATAGTAATTAAATGACCAAAAAGGTTGCTGTTGAATTGACTAAATGTATAGGGGCTGGTTAAATCAGGTCTATGTATATGTGTACTTACGTGTAAATTTGTGAGCTAGCAGCTGCTGGTGCTTCTGAGACAAGAGAAAAACAGGTCAAGGTGATGAATCCAGAAAACACTCATTCTTCTCAGTAACACCTAAAAAAAAAAAGACCACGCACCAGTTCAATCTAAACTAAAGAATACATTTTTCAAATGAACTTCTGCAATACTCCAACATCATTAATAGTAATTAAATGACCAGAAAGGTTGCTGTTGAATTGACTAAATGTATAAGGCTGGTTGAATCAGGTCTATGTATGTGATGTGTGTGTGTGTGTGTGTGAGTGAGAGAGAAACTCTCTCTCCCCCTCTGTGTGTGTGAGACGAGGATGTCTTGTGAAAGGCCCATCTGCCCTGGTGTCTGCCCACCAGTCATACTGCCAGCGCAGGCACCGCAGTGGACGCCTAAACTCTCTGTGACAAGGACCCCTAGAGTGCAGAGTGAATCTGACAAAAATCCATCAGGACATCTGCAGACATCTTCAATTAAATAAATAAATCAATAAATAAAATAAAGATATTTTTAGAAATAGGGTTAAGTCATTAGTTGTGCATTATTATATTATATTACATATTTTATAGATTTATTTTGAAAAGAAATTAATACTTTTATTCAGCAAGGATGTATTTAATTGATCGAAACTGACAGTAAGAACTTTCTATTCATCAAAGAATCCTGAAAAAATGTGTCACCGTTTCCACAAAAATATGTGAAGCAGCACAACTGTTTTCAACATTGATAATAATAAGAAATATTTCTTGATCATCAAATCAATGATTTCTGAAGGATCATTTGACACTGAAGACTGGAGTAATGATGCTGAAAATTCAGCTTTGCGTCACAGGAATAAATTACACACATTTTCACATAGAAAACAGTTATTTTAAATTGTAATAATACTTCACAATATCACTATTAATCAAATAAATGCAGTCTTGGTGAGCAAAAAAGACTTCTTTCAAATGTGCTCATTTTGACAGCTATATGTATTTAACATGCAAATAAAATTTTAATTAGTGAGGAAGTGAGAATGTGATTGTACTGTAATATGTGTGTGTGTTTGGTTCTCAGCAGTGCTGATGTCCAGCAGATGTATATCTTTGGCGACTGCGGTCCTGAACACTGATTGGTTGAGACACTGTTTCATGGAACAAGATGCTCAGCAGAGAGGACAGCATATATTACCTCTTCGGTGATATTTAGTTTTTAGAATAATTTCAGCTTAAATATAAATCATGTAATTTGCACCAATGTTTTTCTTACAAATTTTATTTCAATTTTTAATTGTTTTCTTTTCTCTTATTAACATTTTTATGATGTGAATTACCACTGTGTATGACATGTGCAGACCTAAAGACTGTTTACTTCTTACAGGAATATTTCCAGGTTTTGATGCATTTAAACTCCCACCATTTAAAAAAAAAAAACGGAGGACCTTACAGTGGATGCTTACTAACCTTTTCCGAGTAAAGTTCTATCCAATTTTACAATTTTGTTTACATGAAGAATTATTATAAGTGCTTTTATAAAATCATAAGTTTTACATTTTTGCTTTTAAATCCTCCAAACATTGTCCCTATTCACTTTCATTGTATCATCATAAACTTCTTTTTTTATAGAAATGAAATGAGGTCCAATCAAAAGATGTTATGAACATTAGAACATAGAACATTATGCTACAAATGCTACAGATTGAGCTTAAACTATATTGAGTGTAATCCATATTTAAAGAGACACCCAAAATGTACAAAATCTCATTTACACACCCTCACGTAGTTAAATCCATGATTTTTTTATCTTTCTGTGGAACACACGCACACACACAAAGATTGATACAAAATTGATAACATGCATCAAACATCCTCCATAAAAATCCTATATATATATGTTATAGAACTTCAGCAATATCTACCTATTCGGTTTTGTCATGTCAGTGGAACATATTAAGAATTTGAAGACAAAATAAATTCATTTCAAAATCACTGAATTATATATATATTTAAAACATAAAGATAGCAAAGTCAATCTAAACAGATCAATGAAGAACTTACTCTGATGTAACTTCTGTATTTCTGGCCTTTGTCCCATTTGGGAACCTAAAAACAATGAAAAGGCCATCATATGAGATGAGCAGTATATTATCACATCAGTGTGGAGTGAAACTTTAAGAATTCTTGGAGAGTTTACAGAGTGTAAAATACAGTTTTCATCAAATTCAGACCTAGTGTGTATCAGAATGTGAGTCTCCAGTTAACTGGAATGTGATGTTGTCTTTTTTTCCTCTTCTTTATATATGTGTGTGTGTGTGTGTGTGTGTGTGTGATTTGCACATTCAGGTCATCCTCTGTCAGTCTCTGTCTGAACTCTGATTGACAGCTGCAGTCATGCTCCCTCGGGGCAGCTTACTTGCTCCTACATGCATCTCTCTCTTTCTCTTTCTCTCTCTCAGTCCATCCTTTCCTCTTTCTCTCACTTCCTCTATGTCTCTCCAGAACATAAGGCATGGCCAGGCAAGTTTATTTATATAGCACATTTCATACACAATGGTAATTCAAAGTGCTTTACATAAAAGGAAGTAAAATAATCATAAAAAATAATCACAACAATAAAACAAGGAATTTTTTAATTATTTAAAAATGGATAAACTCGGTTTCTCATGTCAGACAGTGATTGATATGATCCTGTATTTACAACAATCAGCCATCATAAAACACACATTTCAACATTTCTACTCAAAGTCTAAGTCCCACTGGAGAAATTCACCATCATGATTAAGGACTCACAGAAGGGACTTGTAAGCAAGCTAATTATATTAAGATATCAAATCAAATCAAATCAAAATGTGTCAAATGCAACACAATGAAGTAGAAGTAATGCATACCAATGAAATGATATTTCTGTGAAATAAAAAATATAAATGATAATCTTTGGAACCCCACAATATAAATTAAATATACAATATGGATGTTAAAACAGAGAGTCTCTTCTCAACAATGCTGGGAAGTAGCATGTATGTTTGGGGTCCATGACTACAAGTCTCATCTGCTCACCAAGGCTGCATTTATATGATAAAAAAAAAATCTGTAAAAACAGTAATATTGTGAAATATTATTACAATTTAAAATAACTGTTTTTTTTTTATTTGAATCCATTTTAAAATGTAACTTATTCCTGTGATCAAATCTGAATTTTCAGCATCATTACTCCAGTCTTCAGAGCCATGCACATGATTCTTCAGAAATCATTCTGAAGATATGCTGATTTGTTGCTCAAGAAACAGTTGCGCTAATTAATATTTTTGTGGAAACAGTGATTTTTTGGAGGATTTTTTAATGAATAGAAAGTTCAAAAGAACAATAGTTATTTGAACCAAAAAATTGTGTAACATTTTAAATGTTTTTACAGTCGATTTTGGTTAATTTAATGCATTGTTTAATAAAAGTATTAATTTCTTTCAAAAAACAAACAATAATAATAATGACCTCAGCATTTTAAACGGTAGTTCAGGCATTGCCATAAAGTGAAATTAACACTCACAAAGTTGCAACATAGCCTACTACCTGTAGTCCAGAGTCGTTCTCAATCACGTGCTGTTGACCTTCCTAATGGTAAATGATACGACGCTTTTGCAGGTTTGTTTCAAATTTAGTTCATTGGTTATTAGGTAGCCTAAATATTCACCTCGCTCAGCTTTCTTATTGTTCGAGTTGTAAAGTATCTGTTTACTGAGTTAGAAACCGCTCCAGGTGATTCACTGCGTGAGTGAACTCTTCAAATGATTCATACTGAATCGCGAGCCGATTCAGATCGTTTTGCTGATCCGTTTGACGAAGCCATGGACTAAAAACCGACTCAAAACAGTGATTCAGTAATCACGATTCGGGCATCGCTGGTTCTAATTCAGAAAATATGAGACATGACACGACTGGTGAAATATCACGAGAGAAAGGATTCTCAGGTCAGTAAATAATCTTAGTAAATCTTACTAGGGCTTCCCAGGTAGCATACGTACGTCTGCAAGATGACTGTTAAAGATCTCTTCATCTGGAAAGCATCTGCTGTGTATAAACATCTGATAGACACCTATAAGATGACAGGTTTACATATATTCTAAATCATAAACATCAGGCCCGGACTGGCCATCGGGAGCACCGGGAGAAATCCCGGTGGCCTGGCGGCTAGCCCGCTGCCCTGGGTTTTTTTTATTTTATTTTATTATTATTAATAATACTATTTTATATTTATGCCTTCTCAATGTACCAAAGTGATCATTTCCGATTTTTTCATTCGATAATAAATCGATAATAAATCATATATATATGATATATCGGTTAATATATATATATAATATATAACCGATATATCGGTTAGTCTTGACTGGCAGCGCTGCGCTATACGAATCCGCTCACGTCTGTTCCGCGCTTCCGTCAAACGATTCCGAACAGAACCGATGCGCGGGACTCGAGGAAAGAGGAAGCAGCCAGAAGAAGCAGTGAAATGTAGCAACATCACTGACCTGTTCAGGGCTTCAGGTGCAAGGCCTATTAAACTGCTAGTATCTGTTAGGCTATCAGTAGCACCCCATTATTATCATCATTCAGAATACTGTGCTAAAAGACATCAATATGATTGTAAAGTTACATAAAAAAAATTTTTTAGCAGAGACAGATATTTACATGGATTTATTGTACAGGGAGGGAGGGAGCTAGAGACAGCAACACAAAAATAATATGAGTCACAGCCTATAATTCAATAGTGTGTTCAGTATTAGAATATTTCAACAAATATATTGCACAAATTTTGACATTTAGGCACTTTAGAAAATGTAAGATTTTTAATGTTTTTTTAAAGAAGTCTCTTCTGCTCACCAAGCCTGCATTTATTTGATCCAAAATACAGCAAAAACGGTAACATTGTGAAATATTTTTATATTTAAAATAACTGATTTCACTTTATCATCACTATCATTCAATTCAAATCAAAAAAAAATTATCCTGACTCGAAACTTTTGGTATAGTGCATGAGTGAGCAGAAGAGACTTCTTTAAAAACATAAAACATCTTATTGTTCAAAAACTTTTGACTGGTAGTGTATATTTGTATGAAACACAAGGTTTGTTAAATCTAGGGTATTTAAGTCGTTTTAAGATAAATAACATTCTGTGCTAACAAATTGAAATGAGGTGAATGTTTTCAACAAGGTGGACACACTTCTGTTCATAACAGTAGACCTGCTGGTGAAGAAGTGACAGGTAAGAAAAAAAAAGGGAGAGACAGAGATATTGGGGAAAATGAAGAAAAGGGAAAGGGAAGTGAATTGGTGCAGTTCAAGAGAGAACCTTTAATTATTTCCCACGGCCCCAGACTAAGGATTTAGACCTTTTTATGTGATGGCCATACAAATAATAGGGTTGTCTGTGGTTTCAGAAATTGTTGTGGAAGTATAGGCTGTATACAAAAAAAGTGCCCAAAATCGCACCTTTTGGGGTATAACCGCTTGTAGACCTACCTATTAGGGGTAAAACAGGTACAAAGATGTCCTTTTAAGACTACTGCTACAGTGACAAGCTGTTCTACCCCAAAATTTACAATTTTGGCTCTTTTTTTTCCTGTGTGGCCTGGATGAGTGTGAGATTTCCCGGCCTGAAATTGTGTCCCAGTCCGGCCCTGATAAACATCTTAAAAAAGACATCTTCTAAACGTCTATTTGACATCTGATAGGAAACGTCCTATAGACGTGCTGCAGATGAGCAAACACTCTAAAAATACGTCTTGCAGATGTAAATGCAGATGTCTGATACTCTCCGTGATATACAGTCATGGCCAAAAGTTTTGGCAGTGACATAAATTTTGTGTTTTGCAAAGTTTGCTGCTTCAGTATTTGTAGATTATTTTTCCACATGTTTCCTGTGCTAACAAATTGAAATGAGGTGGTTGTTTTCAACAAGGTGGAAACAGTTCTGTTCATAACAGTAGACCTGCTGGTGAAGAAGTGACAGGTAAGAAAAAAAAAGGGAGAGACAGAGATATTGGGGAAAATGAAGAAAAGGGAAAGGGAAGTGAATTGGTGCAGTTCAAGAGAGAACCTTTAATTATTTCCCACGGCCCCAGACTAAGGATTTAGACCTTTTTATGTGATGGCCATACAAATAATAGGGTTGTCTGTGGTTTCAGAAATTGTTTTGGAGGTATAGGCTGTATACAAAAAAAGTGCCCAAAATCGCACCTTTTGGGGTATAACCGCTTGTCACTGGAGCAGTACTCTTAAAAGGACATATTTGTTCCTTGTTTACCCCT
>NW_015656152.1:595253-595943 GCF_001515625.1 Sinocyclocheilus rhinocerous | reverse complement strand
AAAAAGACATCTTCTAAACGTCTATTTGACATCTGATAGGAAACGTCCTATAGACGTGCTGCAGATGAGCAAACACTCTAAAAATACGTCTTGCAGATGTAAATGCAGATGTCTGATACTCTCCGTGATATACAGTCATGGCCAAAAGTTTTGGCAGTGACATAAATTTTGTGTTTTGCAAAGTTTGCTCTCGTTTGCCATCAGCATTCAGCAAATACGCATTTATATCATTTAAACAAATCTTTGAATGACTAATGAACATTTAATTTCACAAACCTTGCAAACTTAGTCGGATCCAGTTGTGAGATCTTGTGAAGTGTGCATGTGTATCCTGCATGATCACGTGTTGTCTGTGTGACGGTCGGTCCGTGCGAATGTAATGCGGACAGGAGGAGAGTTCAGCTTCACTGGAGACGCGCGATCGACAAACTTTAAACTCTTGATTTCAAATTATGCTGCACTTTATGCATTTGCCCACTGTTATATTCATGTCATTTTCATTGCGTGCTGTATATAAAACGAGTGTTACCTTGGCTTTATTTGAAAAATAAAATATATATATATGATTCCCAATGCACACAAACTTCCCAGAATACTGAGTGCCCTGTTGGTTACAGTGTTTACTTCCTTTATAATTAGATTTTTATTAAATATTTATTTATTTGTGAAAAATGCTTTGTCTTCTAAAGT
>NW_015656152.1:583304-594399 GCF_001515625.1 Sinocyclocheilus rhinocerous | reverse complement strand
AAACAGTTGGAAGGGAGCTTCATCAGAGAAAATAACTTTGCACCAGTCTTCTGCTGTCCAATTCTTGTACTTCCTGCAGAATTTCAGTCTGTCCTTGACGTTTTTCTTGGAGAGAAGTGGCTTCTTTGCTGCCCTTCTTGACACCAGGCCGTTGTCCAAAAGTCTTGGCCTCACTGTGTGTGCAGATGCTCTCACACCAACCTGCTGCCATTCCTGAGCAAGCTCTGCACTGCTGGTGACACGATTCTGTAGCTGAGTCCTCAGGAGGAGACGGTCCTGCCGCTTGCTGGACACTCTGGGACGTCCTGAAGACTTCTTCATTGCAGTCGAACCTCTCTCCTTGAAGTTCTTGATGATCCGGTAAATGGTTCTTTCAGCTGCAATATTCTTTGGAGCAATTTCCTTGCATATGAGGCCATTTTGATGCAAAGCGATGATTGAGACAGTGAACAGAAGGAGGTGAAGGAACGCTACGAGTCACCAGACTTCACGTTAAGCTTGACTGACTAATTATTGCTTATAATTTGCGTTTGGATTAATTAACTAATTAGCTGGGAATGTCTGAAGGCGTAGCGCAGTCTGTGCATGTCAGGCTGAAGACTTTAATTATTGTGATATTTTTAATTAGAATCTGCAGCACAGTGAGGCACACATACACACACACATACACATACACAAAGCACACAAAAACACACACTTTTACACAAATAATATAATACAACAAACAACAAAAATAAGCAGTTCTACACATTCCTGTAGCTCAAGTAGGGCATGGTGCTTGCAACAGCAAGGTTTTGGGTTTGATTCCCAGGGAATGCATGGACTAATAAAATGTTTAACTTTTGGAATTGAAGATTGATTGTAGACCTTATTGTTTTGAGTTTATATGCCTGATTTTTTGAGTGAACATTGCCAGAATTGTCCACAAATAATGCTTTTCACTCAAAAATGGAGGTGCATAAGCATAAGATGAATGAGGCCTACGACCAGTCAGTTAAAACAAGAAATACAAAACCTGTGCTAATTGACAGAAAACAAGTTGAAAAAAAGATTGAATTCAATATTTAGTGATAATATAGCATAATGAGAGATTTACAAGCAGTTTTTAAAAAGCCTGTCATTTTTGATCAGGAACATCAGCGTCTGACAAATGTATAAATGTAAATAAAAGTGTGAATTCAGGAAAATTGGGACATTTTGCTATTGGGATGACTGGGAAAACGGCCCAATTATCCTGAATTAAGTCCTATATAAATAAAGTTCAGATACACAAATAATATATATATATATACAAATAAAAAACACATTCAAACACCCCAAGATCCTTAAAATGCATGCATTGCAAAACACATCTACATGAAAATGTAGTCCTGTGAATTAAAGCACTTCTAATTAGTACACCTTTTCTCTCATTTTCTGTTTTATGATCCTGTAATAGTTGAACCCAGTGCTGATATATGACGCAGAAAGCTGCAGATAATAAACCCACGCTGGTGTTGAGGTAAATTCGGACATTGCAAGATGTCTCCGACATCCTTCTCCCTCCCTCCCACTTTCTGAAAAGAGAGAAATGTGCATCGTTGACAGGATTCGGCTGTGCATCTGACTATTTTCCATCACAAGGGGCCAGGTTTAGTAAACAGGCAAAACTAATGAGGCACTTTGAGCTGCAGAGCAGAGCTTCAGCCCGGGGCCCGAGAGCCCGCTCGCACCTGATGGAGCCGAGAGACATCAAAGCAGAGGATTACAGCAGAGCCAGGGGCCACATTCACAGACTTATTATACGCCTCGTTCCTAATCCGGTTATCTGCAGAATATGGCTGTGTTTAGGAGGCCTTGGCCTCACACACACACACACACACACACATACACACATACAACATGCAAGTACAGAGTCACATATAGAATGCAAAAAAACACATACACACAAAAATAGACAAGCACATGGCCACAAACAAGCTTAAGAACACAACCTCAAATTCATAACTAGAAAGCTTTCCAAACGCTTTATGTAATATTCATCCACTGCTCATACATGATGCTTGAATCCTTCATAAGGTCATGTTACTCTCCGACAGCAGGAATCCATCTGTCAGAGCGCCTCCCGTGTGTGTGTGTGTGTGTGTGTGTGTATCTTCTGAAGGACTCGCAGCCCTGGGCACATTTGGATGTGTTTCTGTTGGTCAAGTTGGTGCTGTTGGTCAGATCTGAAGAGAACACAAGACATTTCATGTTTATGGGTGAAAACACGTCCAGGTCACATTTCACCCTAAAGAAATCATGCTTTGCATAAAGAAAATGAATGCTTTTGCATTGTGACATTATTTTCATGACATTTTACCCCCAGATTCTCATTATTGTAATGTGTCTGGATGTTTTATTTTTGAGTTTATAATGTTTATAATTCCTATTATTCTCAGTGAGGATTCTCATTAGATTCTCATTACAGTAATGCAATATTTTCATATTTAATAATAATTTGCCATTTAAATGTTTTTTTTGTATTGAAGTAATGAGAATTATTTTTTTTTTTTTTTGAGGTAATGCAAACTGGGTTGGGAATAGTTCACATAAAAATGAATATTATTCACTCACCCTCATGTCTTTCCCATTTCTTATGACTTTCTTTCTTCCATGGAATGCAAAAGGAGATTTTAGGGAAAATGTTTGAGCCGCTCTTTTCTTTAAAATGAAAGTGAATAATGACAACAGCTGGTCAGCAATATTTTCAAAGCAGAATTTTACTGAATAATGGCTTACATTTTAGTATCTTTCCTTATGCTTTTCTGATGCTTTTTTATTTTTTGGATCTTGAAAGCTCCTGTTCTTCATCCAATTTATTAGTAGTGGACATTTTGATAAATATCTTCTTAAAAATAATGTAGGTTTGGAACGACATGGGATTGAGTAAATGATGATTATGGTTTTCCCTTAAATTGTCATTAAAATAACTTCCCAATGCAAACTATTCTTTCTTTTTAATTTTGTGGTGAATTATGACCTGGACATCTTCTTGGCAGATTTCATGAGAGAACTGACTTTTAAATTAAGTGAGAAGAGTAGAAAGACGACACAAAATATGTAAAGTAAGAGAAGCAGGAGAGAGAAAGAGAACAGATAAAGGAAAAGAGAGAAAAAGGAGGAAATTCTGACATACACTGTGATTCAAACTGTGTGTGTGTGTGTGTGCAGCCCGTCTGCATGTGTTAAAGTGTGTGTTTAGCTGCGAGGAAGGTCAGGTTCTTGCAGTGTTTAATCCTAGGATTGGCGATTCTGCCCTCTGGTCAGTGCTGATTATCTCCCATAATGCAATGCTGCTCTCTGATAATGATTCTATGGATTGTTTCGAGACTGTAATAATTTTCTATTTTTTTGTGGTTTGGTTCTATATATATATATATATATATATATGTATATATGTTTATATACATATATATAAAACAAATTTGGCCAGTCTTTTAAAATAATAAGGAAAATATATCATCTGATACACCTGAAAATTAGGAAATCAAGTCAATTGCATTGCATTGTGGGTTATGTCACCCTGTGTGCTTAGCATATTATGCACAGTATGCATGCTATACACTGCTACAATAGCAGGTGTAATATAGTAGTATGCTATTCTAACACAGCTTTTCTCTCTCTAACACACACTGGAGTGTGGTAGAGTTATAATTAAACTTTATTTATATTTTTTGTCATAAAAGCAGCTATTAAGAGCCCTAATCAGGGTCTAAAGGGAATTGTGTCACACAGAGGAGGACAAACTACCTGCTGCGGGTGCGAGTATCACCGTATCAGAGCGCCGGTCAAAACACACTCAAACTCTACTAGCCCACAGCGAGTGAGAAAAGAGAGAGTGTGGGAGACAGCAAGAAAGAAAGAAAAAGAAAGAGCTAGGACAGAGTGAATCAATGAATAATTCATAAAACGTTGTTGTAATGTTCCGTCCGAACCCTGCAGGCCTGGTTAAGGTCAAGGATGGCTACAATGTGTGTGTGTGTGAGAGAGAGAGATGAGTATGAGCTTTAGATTCTACAAAGCCAAATGGAATAATTCAGAACTGCGCAACACAATATTTTACCCACCTCCTATGGCACTGCAAAGATTTCAACTGCAATCTGAGGTAGATTTTAAACTCTTCTCTCATGCTAATAATCACTGTTTCTCATATGTGGGGTTTACAAATTTGAACAAACCCCTGACCCTACGTAGAATATAGATCACCTTAGTAACTATGTAAGCAACCCCCAGGAACCACCAAGAGCACCCTAGCAACTGCATAGCAACAAACTAAAAACCACACAGAACTACAAAAGCGGCTTCTTAGCAACCACTGTCAACACCCTAGCAACTGCCTAGTAATGAGCTAAAAACAAAGATCCCTTTAGCAACAGCCACAGCCGTTGAGAAACAGAGTTGCAACACTCCCATAGGCTTCCATGGGTACTGAGGAATGCGGAAGTAAAGCGTGTCATGGAGCAGCCAATAGTTCCAAACAACCAATAGTTCTAGCACTGAAGCCCATTCATTTCAGTGTTTCTCAAGCACACTCGCCAGAATGCTGAAGAAATTACATCATTTTTTGACATTTTAACGCATCAGTTGACCTCTCGGAAATCTGTCCAGTAGATGTATTTTATGAAGTGTGTTATTATCATTAGATAATAGACAGTTATACTACAATTGCAGTTAGATAACGTGAGAAACAAGTTAATAGCGACCATAACCAGATGCCAGTTGTCATATTTTTACGTTTTTAATCTTTCTGCAATCTTTCTCTCCCTGTAGGAGGTTGAATGAGTTTCAATGAAGACTGCTCATTCAAGGAATACAATAAAGAGTTTCACTGAATGCATTTGGTTGCCTTGTGTTTTTAAACATTATAGATTAATAATTATTATATGTGAGTAGGGCTGTGCAAAAAATCGAATGCGGTTTTCATGCGCATCTCGTCAGTAAAGCCGTTCCTGTGATTAGTAGTAAATCTCCAGCACGTGCTGGAGATTTACTACTAATCACAGGAGCGGCTTTACTGTCAAGATGTGCATGAAAACCGCATTCGATTTTTTGCACAGCCCTGTATGTGAGTAATTAATTTATATGTGAGTAGTAATAAACCTTTAGTAATTTAACATTTTAAAAAATTGAGTGTTTGGTAATGTCTAAATATACATTCAAATGCAAAACCTAAAAAAATAAGTAAGCAATTATGACTGACAAAACTCTTGTACAAGCTAAATGCATGTAGGCTATATTTATTAAACAGCCATACGGGCATCTAGTGTTAAACCACGGCATTACATATTTACACAGTTTTCTGGCGACCAAATGCCTCTAATTTGCCTCTTTGCACTGGAATTTAAAACGTTTCTCCATTTTAACCCTAAATACTACACTAATTGTAATATAAATAATAAGCACATTAGAAAATTTTATATTTTAAATGGTCATTCATGGATCATAATTATTGCACATTATTTAGTACCAAAAAATCTCCTCAAAATATTAACTAAATATAACTGAACTGTTACACTTAAGGTGTTTGGTCACATTTGACTGCCAAGGAGTATGAGAACATCTTAATGTTGTCTCTTTATCACTCCCCAGAATAAAATGCTATTGTAAAACGTAGTCAGCATACTTATCAATCAATGCACATTATGTGTTTATAATTACTAGAAATTGCTGCAAATATAGTGAAACTGCTGTCTGTCCCAATTAAACCCATTCAAACATATTGACAGCGCAGAGTTTTTGGAACTATTGAGAGCTCCATGAACCATGTGACCGCGTGGCGGCGAGATCAAAGCATGTCGCAGCTCTATTTCTCAATGGCTCTGGCAACAACAATGCAACTCCCTTGCAACCAAAAACAACACCCTAACAACTGCATAGCAATGAGTTACAAAACCCCACAGAACACCTTAGCAACTAC
This sequence comes from Sinocyclocheilus rhinocerous, assembly GCF_001515625.1. Lineage (NCBI taxonomy): Eukaryota > Metazoa > Chordata > Actinopteri > Cypriniformes > Cyprinidae > Sinocyclocheilus > Sinocyclocheilus rhinocerous. Next base: position 588,461 of record NW_015656152.1, on the reverse strand, counting down.
AAAGCAACTCCCTAGCAACTGCATATCAACGAGATAAAAACACATAGAACTCTTTTGTAGCAACAAAGCAACTCCCTAACAACCACCAACAACACCCTAGCAACTGCATAGCAACAAGATAAAAACCACACAAAACACCTTAGCAACTACAAAAGCAACCTCCTAGCAACCAACAACACCCTAGCAATTGCATAGCAACAAGTTACAAAACCACACTGAATCCCTTGGCAACAACAAAGCAACTCCCTAGCAACCACCAACAACAACCTAGCAACTGCACGGCAATAAGCTAAAAACCACATAGAACATTTTAGCAAGAATGCAACTCCCTAACAACCACAACACCTTAGTGACTGCGTAGCAACAAGCTAAAAGTCATACAAAAACCCTTAGCGACAACCTTTTTTTTTTTTTTTTGTGTAGTAGCACTCACAATTCCTTTGTAAAATGTAGTCTAATTTAGACTTTATTTAGCCTCAATTGAACTAATAAAAGAACAGCTGCGTGTAAAAGTATTTATGTAAATAATGATAGTAAGTTCAATTTCCAGCTCAATCTTTGTGTGTAATGATGAGGATGTTGTGTTTGATTTCCTGTTAGTGGGTGATTTGTTGGGTCGGACAAGCTTTAACACAAACACACACACATACACACACACACACACACAGCAATTTATTGATTAACCAAGGACACACAACCTGATATAAGCATCTTAAATCAGTTTAAGATAGTTTGGTGGTTTCAGCTTTGATGGTTTTATGGGTTTTAGAGGGGTTTTGGGCACTTTTCAACTGATCTGTCACTCTTTTTTCGCATTCATCCTAATTTTTCTCGTTTTAACACATCACACAGTGAACACTGGTTTTTTTGTGTGCTTATTGCTTCAAAAACTTCCAGCTTTAATAATTTGCGGCACAAGCTAATTAATGCTGTTCTAATTACACATTTGTGGTCATTCCGAACAAACACATAAACAACGAAAATCTGATTACAAGTGCAAGATTATTTTTCTTCTCATTACAACACAAGCAACACGAGATATGAGCAATGGAGAAACCTCCAAGCTACACATTAACACCACACACACACACACACACATGCAATAACGAATGCAATAACAGCAACAAACAACAATAACAATAATAAAACCTTTGGAAAACGTTTCATAAATGATCAGTGTGTAATTAGTGTAATCTGTGATGCGTCCTCCATGGAGAACTATTTGCGCTTTCCTCGCCTGTGTGTCTGGCACAGAGAATGTGTCTTCTGAATTCTCCCAGAATGCACCTCAGCGGGGCTTCATTAAAAGGTGGCTGCAGGGTGAAAGGAGCAGTGACCACAGGTGGTTTGAATGCTGTGTGTCCTGAGGGTGTGTGTGTGTGTGTGTGTGTAGGTTAGTATATCTGATCTGGGGTCCTGTCTAAACTCAGGGGAATTAGATCCGAACTGTCTTCCCCCACAAACATACCCCATACATGAGAGAAACACACACACACACACACACACACACACACACACACACACACACACAGTAGTCAGACCTCATGACCAACTGTCCGCTGGTCTGATCAACCTGCAATAAAAGGTTTACTGCAAAAATTAGTATTGAATGAGGAGTGCTTCAGCCATTATACACTGTTATAAGGAATATTCTGTTTTTTTTCTACAGACAGACTCTCTGTTGATTACCAGACAACAGTTTAGATTTTTAAGTGTAAATTAATTGGAAACATGTTTACAGCAGAAATACTGTAGTAGTACTGTAGTAAATGTAACTGATGTAAATGTAATAAAAACAGCTAATATCTTTGCTAAAGTACCTCCAGGAAATGTGTTACTTAAATGTCTAAATTAATATTTAGGTGGAGGAATTTAAAAAGTATCTGAAAAGTAAACCATAGGTGTAATGTAATATTTTTTTATTTATTACAAAAACTACATGTTGTCAAATGTATGAGACTAAATTTGATTCATTTCAAGTTTTATTATTAAACAAGTCAGATGATGAGTAACCGTCTGATGGGTTCAGTTCAGTGAAGGATTCATCAGACTAATTCAAACTGGTTACTCATTCTTTTGAACTTTCCATTAAAAGAATCGGCTCATAAGAGTCATTTGTCTTTGAATCAGACTACACTGGTCGCACCCTATGTTTTCTGATTCACTAAAAAGAACCAGCTCGTAAGATTCATTTGTTCGTCAATCAGGCTGCACTCGTCACGCTGTATATTTTTTTATTCAATTAAAAGAACCCTCTTGTGATATTCATTCGTTTAGGAATCAGACTACACTAGCCACACTGTGTGTTTTTTGATTCACTAAAAAGAACTGGCTCGTAAGAGTCACTTGTTTATGAATCAGACTACACTGGTTGAGCTGTATGTTTGATATTTACTACAAAGAACTGGCTCATGAGAGTCATTTGTTCGTCAATCAGACTACGCTGGTCATGCTGTATATTTTTCGACTCCCTAAGAAGAATTGGCTCAAAAGAGTCATTCATTTTGGAATCAGACTATAGTTACACTGTATGATTTCTGATTCACTAAAAAGAATCTCATAAGAGTCATTTCGTTTAAAATCAGATTACACAAGTCACTCTGTATGTTTTTTGATTCACTAAAAAGAACTGGCTCATAAGAGTCACTTGACTACACCGGTTGAGTAGTATGTTTAGGATTCACTAAAAAAGAAGCAGCTCATAAGAGTCATTTGTTTTTGAATCAGACTTATCTGGTCATGCTGTACGTTTGTTTTTGCATGCAGTGTTTGAGCTGCATTTCCCAAATGTATTGTATCAAAGTACATTCAAAACAGACTGCAAATTACATCCACACTGTCAGGTAAAATATCCCAGGTAGCCAGTGCAATCGGGCCAATTGCGGCTGAGTGTCGGCTCACTCGGCTGTGTTCTAGCAGCGGCTCACCAAAAGTGAGCCAGCTCTGGCCCAGTAATGGTTGCCAGATTTGGCTAGGCTTTGGATGTGCGGATCTGGCCCAATTTGCACTGAGACACGGCACATTTAGCCACATTCGGCCCGATTACGGACCATAAGTGCTGGTCTGATTTTGGCTGAGATATGGGCTATACCAGTTTAGGTTGAGTGCTGGGGGTAGGCCTCCGTTTACAATGTGGTAAATAGTATGTAGCAGTGACACATATGGATGTTATGGGGTAGTAGGTGGGGATGCCATGAAAAGAAATGGTGTAAGGGCCAAACCCTTAATCTTTTTAAAGGTGACATATTTAGCTGACATGCATAAGTACATGCAGACTTAACAAGGACACTGCAAAATATGTATTTTATTTTAGTTGGAAGTAGATGCCATCTTAAGGATTTTAAGGTAACAATGTAATTTTGTGAAAAATTATTAAAAGCTCAGGTTTTACGCCAACACCACCGGCATTGGGCCACTCGTCGGTGTGATTGTGGCCCAATGCCGGTGGTATTGACTCAGTTTCAGTACCCAGACTCGGGCCAGTGTTTCAATTCTTGTCGGCGTGATTGTGGCCCAATGCCGGCAGTTTTGGCAGCCGGACTCGGGCCAGTGTATTTGGGCCGATTCTGGGGCATCATTCATCCCATGTTCATGCCGACTCTGGCAACCACAGCCGGGCCAAGTTATTTCATCCGGCCTGCCGGATCTGGGCCATTATTGGGCCAAACCGTTTTGGCTACCTGGGATGACTTGTTTTTTTGTAATGGCATAGAAGTTATCTGTCCTGGAAATTACCGTTTTGCACTGCAACGTGTCTGTCCATTTAAATTGGCTTAGCATCTGCAACAAACAAGTGATAATAGTCAAATAGTTGAAGTAACTAAAAGTGCAGCTTCATCCGAGTCTCTGAGGACAAGTAGAGTTGCATACATGTTAATGAGATTAAAACAAACAAATCACTTTAATGCATCCAATGCAATCAAGGTGGGCAGGGCAGCAGGGATGGGCTGTATTTAGTGTTTATGATTCCCAATAATTAATGTGATTGTAATTATTAAAAGTAGAGTAGATTTCCAACAAAGACAAACTTTTTAAACTTTTACATGAGGGAAGCAAATGTCGAAAGCCAGTGTGCGTCCAGAGCAATGCAACCACTCCTGGGGGAAAATCTAATGCAGTGCTATGAACTAATCAAATGCAGAACATGTTTGGTTGTTGAATTTAAATATTTGTTGCAGAAAACATTTGATTTTAATAGAGATTCATACAAACATCCTGACACAAATACGCAGATGAGAGAAGCGAGAAGCACAATAAGAACCAATATGCATCATGAATTTGACATAGGATTTATGGACAGCACATTTAGGAGAGTATATATCAGTTTTCTTTAAAAAATGATTCACATGTAATTTTCCATCTGAAATAAATTTGCATTGAATCGTCAATGGCCTGGGATAGATTGGGTGTGGAGTTGGGCCTGCTTTAATGATTGCAATAAGTGTGTTTTTAAGTTACAAATACATCAAATCGCTCATGTGCTCTTCCATTCTCTAGGTTTACACAAGCTCAGATTGTTCAGAGACCTTTCTCCAGGCATACAGAAAAAGCAAGTGACACTTTTAAATTAATCATAATGATTAAAGTGAGTAATGATTAATCAGTGTGATTGCTATCTGCATGTTTTAAAGAGGCTGCCAAAGATCATTGCTGGCAGCTCTTTACAGATGACTGACATGCATAAAACAAACTGAAGAATAACAGTCAGAGATTACAAGTGTGCATTCAAACCTGCAAGCCAACCTGTCGCCCTTGCTGAATAGTCAAAAAATAAATCAAATCAAGGTTTTTAAACAGACCTCTGCAAAACTCTCCTCTGTTTTAAAGTGAGAGACAAATATGTAATCCAGTAAAGAGAGAAAAATAAATAGGTCAAAAGGTTTTCAGCCGAGCACAAAGTGACAAAGTGATGTTCATTTGTCAGAGCATCTGATTTTGAGGATGAGTTTGCAGAGAACAGGGCTGCAGTCACTGAATCGCTACATTAATGAGGACACACCTCCATTTTTCTCCTCTTTTTTTGTTATAGAATAACTTCAAAGCATCCGTTACCTCTACGTTTCTTTTCCAATTAAAGTTTTCTTTTGCTTTTGTTTTTTGGGGGCAAAACGGATTGTGTAAAGTACAAGCTCCTGCATTATGGAAGTGCTTACGTTG
>NW_015656152.1:567269-580854 GCF_001515625.1 Sinocyclocheilus rhinocerous | reverse complement strand
TTTTAATTAATCATAATGATTAAAGTGAGTAATGATTAATCAGTGTGATTGCTATCCGCATGTTTTAAAGAGGCTGCCAAAGATCATTGCTGGCAGCTCTTTACAGATGACTGACATGCATAAAACAAACTGAAGAATAACAGTCAGAGATTACAAGTGTGCATTCAAACCTGCAAGCCAACCTGTCGCCCTTGCTGAATAGTCAAAAAATAAATCAAATCAAGGTTTTTAAACAGACCTCTGCAAAACTCTCCTCTGTTTTAAAGTGAGAGACAAATATGTAATCCAGTAAAGAGAGAAAAATAAATAAATATATATTAATAATTAAACATTTGACCAAATATTTGGTAACACTTTACAATATGTTACAACATTGTACAAAAAATGCAATTAATGCATTAACTAACAATGAACAATACATTTGTTGCAGTATTTATTAATCTTAACATTAGTATGTAATCCAGTAAAGAGAGAAAAATAAATAAATATATATTAATAATTAAACATTTGACCAAATATTTGGTAACACTTTACAATATGTTACAACATTGTACAAAAAATGCAATTAATGCATTAACTAACAATGAACAATACATTTGTTGCAGTATTTATTAATCTTTGTTAACATTAGTTAATACAAATACAACTGTTCATTGTTGGATCATATTAGCTCAGCTCTATAGTAACAGTAAAGTACTTAACAATAAAGTAATAAAATAACTCAAACTAAATAAACTACAAATCTAAATAAAATAGACATAAAAAACAAATAAAAATGACCAAAACGCTCAACTCTCAAAACACAATTACTAAAACTAAAATAAAAATGAAAACAGAAAATATGAAAATAAAATTCAAAATATTAACAAAAACTATAATAGTATGTCAATGACGATAAAATGGAAGTGTTTCTTCCAATTAAAGTTTTCTTTTGCTTTTGTTTTTTGGGGGCAAAACGGATTGTGTAAAGTACAAGCTCCTGCATTATGGAAGTGCTTACGTTGGATTTCTTTTTTTACCTTGACTAGTTGTGAATGTTGTTGCCTGTGTGTGTGTGTGTGTGTGTGTGTGTGTGCGCGTGAAGTGCTTGGCTTAGGAATTTCTCAGACTTGGATCTTCCCCCTTAGGGTGAACATCATGTCAGGATTTGAAAGAACAAAGACAGTCAAACCTACACACACACACACACGTACAGTAGTAGAGATAATTGCCGCAGGTGTGCTGTTTTGATCCTCAACAGTATGATGAGACGCAAAGGAAACCTGGCCGAATTTGTGTGTATGTGTGTGTGTGTGTGTGAATGACAGTCAGTGAAGATCATGACAGACTGATTTCAGCACATTAATGAAAATGATTAATGTGATTAAAGATCAAACACACACAGCGGATCTTAGGAAACTCACATTCCGCTTCTCAGTCATTTGCCAGTCACTTCAGATTCTCACCTGTCATCTCATCTGTGTTTATTTCTTTTATTTGAACGGCACCCACGGCGTATTGTTATCATTACTATGACTACTGTAACGTGAGGGACCTGCTGTAGGTTATCCTGCAGCAATTCAACTGAAAAAAATGAAAAAGAAACATATCCTGTTACTAGTCACAAATAAATACATAAAACTTCCATTATGTACAATTCTTATTTTCAGTATGTAGGAAAGAGATTTAAGATGTTAAATGTTCAACAAATAATTTCAATCTGCAAGTCTGCACAAGGAAACTTCTCGGTTACGTATGTAACCCTTGTTCCCTGAAGGAGGGAACGGACGGTGGAGGTTTCCACTCGAGCCCTACCCTCTCGGCGGCCCGGGAAAGCATAGCAGACATCTCTGGATCCGATTCAGGCCTTGCCACCGTCGCCCGGAGGGCAGCAGCGCAGCCGAATCTATCTCTCCAGAGAGCTCTCCCTCCGATGCAGTGATCGACATCCAGACGTCGGGAGGAGCACCGAAGGATACTGCTGGTACGGTCGTGGAAGAGTGCCCAGCGCGTTCCTTTGACGGCTCAACTGGTTGCGAAGCGCTAGAGGAGCGATGGTCCCCCGAGGGTTGGTTCCCTGAGGGGTTTGCCACCACTGTAACCCTCAGACCGCCCGTGCAACTGCCCGAAATAGCCCACGCCTGGCTGCCCCCAGGACGAACACTGGATCGCGGCAGAGGCAACGGAGCTCCGCCCCCCTGGAGGAAACGGAGCCTGGCCCGCAGCTCCGAGATGGTCATACAGGTGAAACGGCATCTTTAAAAAGACGATCCATCGTCTTTACAAAGACGCACCCGTGTAAGCTCTTTTAGAGAAATAAGCTCTTTCAGGGAAATGCTCTTTTAGGTGCTGAGACACACAGGGGAGATGGCCGCTTGCAGCACAACCGGGGGTAGTGCAGCCTGAAGTGCGCAACCCACTCGACACAGGAACAACTACCGCTGAAGCGCCATCCGCCAAAGCAAAAAGCTCCCGAGAGCGCGCTAGACACAAAGCAGTTTGGTAGGAGCAGAACGATGTTGTCGCTCGGCTCCGAAGCGAAAAGCTGGTATGCGTTGCACCGGCTGCCTTTTTATGCTCACGCTGTGATCAGCGGCAGCTGGATGCAATCATCGCATGCCAATGTGCATTGGCTCGTTTAGTTTACACTCGAAGTGGATTGGTCTCTCTAAGCGAGATCCCAATTCGTCGGTCACCGACGTGACTCGGAGTGACCGACTGAAAGGGAACTAATGTGGAGTAGCTTTAAACCATTTTTTTTTACATTTTGTATTATAATTTTTTACTAGAACTAAACCAAAAAAACATTTTCAATTTTTGTTTCTTGAAATAAAAGTACTAAAATAACTTTAAAAAAACTATAAAACTAAATAAAAACTGATAAAAACTATAATGTATAGACAATAAAAAAACTAATAAAAATGAACAAAACACTAAATTGCACACAATTACTCAAACTTTAACTATAATTGAATGAAAACAGAAAATAAAAATAATTTCAAATTCAAAATATTAACTAAAACTACAATAGAATATCAATGAGACTAAAATAACACTGCTTTGAGCATCCCAACCTGCCTCAAGTGTTTGGGAAAACTGTTTGATAACAGTCATTATTTTTGGTGATGAAAATAAAATAAAATAATAAAATAAAAATTAATTTTTTTAATTTATTATTCATATTATATTTATCATATTATATTATTTATTGGGTTAATAAGATGAAAAGGTCTTGACCCAAGTGCATAAACTATAAAAAATGAAGTATACATTTCCATAGTAGCACAAATGTCAAGTTCTATCTTGTTTTTAGGTTTAATATACTGTTCCTGCAGTATACAGTGTTCATGCATGCAATATCCAGCCACGTTTGCGAAGATGTGCTGTATGTGAGCATGAAACACTGTATCCCACAATGCAATGTGCTCAACTTGACCTTGTCATGAATGAACCAGACATAATATCAGATGAAAGTTTTAACATCTACTTATTGACTCATTCGTTGCTCAGACTGACAAACATTAATGTTTTAACACAAAAGTGGATCAAAAATGGTCTTGTTACACCGTGTGCACAAATGACCTGTATTTTACTCTATTTTATTAAAAGTAGAAATTACTAGTATTTCTTTGTTAAATTAGATGTTTTACAAATGGGCGATTCCTTTTTTGAAGTGCTGTCAGGATAGTCAAAATAGCGTACTATACTCTTATTATTTCTGCCATGTATGCCAGAGAAACTGCCATTGAGATGAATGGGAATGCTAACAGATAACTTTATATAGCTAAAGTAGACCTCTATGAGCTGAGATCATGTGACAACAGAGAGCATACTGTTTATCAATGTATAATACTGTTTCATATACTATTTTTTAAAAACAGTAGGCATATTCAGTGTATACTGTGCACTATTTTTTTTCCAGAGAGCCATCAAAGGCAGAGAGATGACAAGAGATGCACTGATCTGAGCAGATTTCACAGTGTGTGAGTGCAAGAGAGGAGCAGACGGGGAATGACGGAGAGAAAGGCAGAATTTAATCTTCACTCGTGTGTCAAAATAACACGGCCTCCTTTTTTCAACATAAGCACAGTACACCTTTTTTTTGGCCAAAGTGTGATACCGAAGTAAATGAATATTTATGAAGTGTGTGTGTGTGTGTGGCAGTAGAAGAATTGCTGATCATGAGTTTCATATTTTTCCCCTACTTCCTGATCCAGACAGGAAATAGCCCAGGGGGCGGGATTAACAGAGCTCTGGCAGCACCTCATTTACATATTCAGATAGTCGATGTGTCCATCACCATGACATATTTACTCTCCCGGTCTCTCTCTGTCTGTCTCTAGTTGTCAAACACACACATGCATCACCGTCTATTTAAAACGTTTAAGAACAAATAACTGGTGTAAATGACAGATGAGCTCGCTCTCATCGCAGTGGCCTTTGTCTCATAAATGGAGATAAATTAGGTAAATGAGTGATTAATGAACGAATGAACTAGAAATTGAGCGGTAGGAGAAAAAAATGTGCTAAAATTGATTACAAGCACAAATCGATCAGAAATCTACATAAATTTACATAAATTATTACAGTATATATAAAACAGTACACAAAAATGTAAAAAATTGTGGTAACAATTTTCACTCAATTGCTAATAAATTTCACAAACAGAAACAGCAAGTAACACATTAAATTAAATATGAAATTTCAAAGTAGAAAAACTAAAATAGTATTTTCTTGTGAAATGTACTCAAATACTCTTTATTTATTTACTTCAAAGTACCATTTTTCACACACACACACACACACACACACACACACACCCGCTGGGAAAGCCTGTCAAACGGCTCTTTCTCTGTTTCCACCCACCTCCAATTAACAGCAGGGTTTGGCAACAAACACAATAATTAATTGAAACATTTAATTAGCATTCCAAACTAGCAGTAATTAACACCTTTACCACGCACAACTCCAAGCTCAGCTCTATGACATATGAGCATGTGTGTGTGTGTGTGTGTGTGTGTTACTTGTCCATCTTACAGAGAGTTTGTAAGTTTCTTGTCATATATAATGGCACATTAGGCAGTAAAATACATTCACACAGACACACACACACACACACACACACACATCCCAAAGCCACTGTGCACCAGCACCCTGGTGCATTAGGTGGCCAAGGCCAGACCTGGGGGGGCGGGTGCGTGCGTGTGTGTGTGTGTGTGTCGCCTGCAGGGGAGCTTTCTGAGTGCTTCTCTTCTCTGGCAGGATTATCCCACAACTTCCACTATTCATGTGGCTTTTAAGTGTCCAGCGCAGGGCTCTCTCCCTCTCTCCCTCTCTCTCTCTCTCTCTCTCTCTCTATGTGTGTGCATGTGTTTGTGTGTTTATGAATCTGTGTATAAAAGGTGGTGCACACAGGTTAAAACAAAGTTGTGTGTGTGTGTGTGTGTGCATTCATTTTAAATGGCATTCTAATACTGGACTATGATTACATATAGGGTATAATACATTTAAACATAATATAACACATGAGATTTGGTGTAATTTAATTAGCCATGATTGCATTATGGAAGTATCACAATGTATTGTACAGAACATACAAATGATTAAAGGTGTATTGTAAGGCATTACAAATGTTTAAAGATTATATTTCTGATGTATGCTTTATTCTTAACATTTATACCGTTCAATCTAATTATTTTATTTCTTTTAGAAATCAATGGCAAATATAATAGAGCAACTGTAGTACAGTAAGTGAAATTATTACACAAATAATTCAGATCAACAAATACACTGTAAAAAATTGTAACTACTGAAACTTATTCAGTTGCTTCCTTCATTTTTTAAGTAATCATATTGGCCTTGTCATGTCAACTCTTTTTTTTTCAGTTTATTTCAATTTTATTAAACTGACTTTTAAAAAGTTTTGATGAGATAAAGTAATGGAAAAACAAATGTTGTCATGACTTTTTTTGAATTAAATGATGTGTGTGTTTGTGTGTGTGTGTGTGTGTGTGTGTGTGTGTCTGATTTTACAATTTATCCTTTTTTTTTTCCTGCAAATTTCTATGTGCAAAGCCAAGTGTGATTATATACAACTAATGATTCTCTTATGTGTGTGTGTGTGTGTGTGCGTGTGTGTGTGTGCATGTGTATGTGTGTGCATGTGTGTGTGTGTGTGTGATGTGCTGGTTTGTGTGTGCGCGTGTGTGTGTGTTGGCCAGCATTAGATGAGCTGGCAGCGTATGTCTCCAGGACGGGATTAAACCGTTCTCTCCTCTCAATGCCCGCCGTAACATAATTAATGCCTGTATTAATAGGCCAGCTAAAAAAATCATTAAAAAATCCATTAAAAATAAATGTGTTTTTACATAAGACTTTGCCTCAGGTACTAAGGCAGAAAAAAAAAAACAGAGGGAAAAGAAGATAAGGAGAAAGAAAAATGGAATCGATTGTTAGCTTTCAGGTCAGCGTCAGATAGCAGCGCCGTTTGAAACGGGTTAAATGGAGGGAGTTTTAAATATCCACGGAGAAAAGGCTTTTGAGGAGAGGAGAGATGAGAGGAGCTTCGACTCAATCGCTCCATGCTCTGAGTGAAATTAGCCGTGCTAATAGGGCTCACGCCACTCTCATCTGTCCAGTTCACCAAACGAGTTTTTGCCTAAACGACACTCCAAGATTCAAAACAGTCCTGAGCTCCAGTCAGGTCAGAGCCTAATTTACTCCTAAATTTTAGTCTAAAATAGTCCTGTTGAGGAAAGTGTGTTTAAATCTGTCATCCAAACACATGATGTGATTTGTGACTATTAATGCTAAGCATCTTCTGTATCCATGATAAATATTCACAATGCCTTATAATCAGGGTGATCTTGTGCATAAAGGTGGTTTCAATACATTGATATTATAGGTTTCAGTTTCTATCCAAATGCACAACAATGAATGTGTGATAAAGCTATTTATACTTTATGTACAAATACTAAAGAGATATATATATATTATAATGCATGTAATGGTCGACCTATATGGGTTTTTATTGACCTATGCTGACACAAATATCTGAGAGCAATGTTATAAACATATATTTCACGATTTAATGATAACAAATAATAAATACAAATTTGTTGAATTTGAACAGAGTATTTATAAAATATGAAAGAATTGAAGATGCACATTAGCAAATCTGTTCATCAGTTATTGGGAAATGCAGAAAATCTCAAAATATGAGCATGATAAATTGCATGGATATACTGGTCCATCTCTACCCCTTATGATAAAATGTCTTTGTATAATAAGTTTTATAATTTATATTTCTAAACTTTTATATTTGTAACCACAGTTAAATTGCGTTATAATACTGGCTTACGATTACATATTGGATATAATAGATTAAACAACAATATAACATGAAATTTGTTGTAATTTAACCAGCTGTTAATGCAATATACTATTTCAAGTTATAAATATGATTATGTAAGTATTTTACTGCATGGTTACAATTATCTACAAGTATTGCAAGGCATTAAGAATGATGTATCACATATATACACTTCATAAAAAGTGACTGAATTGATATCAATTTCATATAATTATTATGTTTCTATTAGAAATGAATGGCAAGTCTAATAGAGCAACTGTAGTACTGTAAGTGAAATTATTACACTATAATTCACATCAATCTGAGACAAATATTTATAGAGAAGCCCTGATTTTAATCGGACAGGTAAAGAGTTCCTGATTTCTTCTGAATGTAAAGTGCTCTGTCAGTCACATGGGCTTTAAAACGGGCTTAGACACATGATGCAGGACTAATAATTACAATTTAAAAAGGCTTTAAACTGAAAGCATTCCACTGAAAATGGAGGGATGATTGATCAGACAAATAACATATAGATACACACACTCGACAGCACACACTTTTCTCTTTCTTCTGTGATCTGTTCTCTCTCTCATGGCCGTGGGTGAGCCTCAGGGCTACATAAAGCTCCTAAAAGGCATGTCATTCTCTTCTGTTGTCTGAATGGTGTGTGTGTGTGTGTGTGTGTGTGTGCACGCAAGTTACACTGATGATTTACAGGCTGCTATCTGCACCTCTGTGCCTAAAGCTACTTTGAGAAATACAATTACTGAATAACGCACACACACACACACGTCCATCATGAGTCAGATCTACTCATACTGAGATTCTGGGAAGTTTGTCAAGACTGAACGTCCAAGTTCAGAGTGTCCGACTTCCTCTAAATCTCCTTTTTTTTTAACCAAAGAACAGCGTGGAGGGAATCTGATAGAAGACAGATGCTGGGTAATTTGATTAACTGCCACTGACTGAACTGGACATTTCCCAGGATGCATTTGTGCTCAAGATTCCTCGTCAGTAAACACAAAACGCAGCGCTTGTTTTCTTCACAAACACACATGCAGGAATGTGGCAGATTTGTACTGACTGCTGGGGTGCTTTCACAATATTTTTAGATGCAAAGTGTACTCGTGCAGATGTTCAGCACTGGAGTACTGAAAGTTTCATCGTGTTGCTCACTCTCAAAACACCCTCAGGCTGATTTCTTCATGTTTTTGGTAGAAGAAACTGTGCACAGCAAACGAGAAAAGACGAGAAAATATTTTTACTCTGCCGAATTTCAATCCAAGATATACAGTGGGTACGGAAAGTATTCAGACCCCCTTAAATTTTTCACTCTTTGTTATATTGCAGCCATTTGCTAAAATCTGCATGGTTACAATTATCTACAAGTATTGCAAGGCATTAAGAATGATGTATCACATATATACACTTCATAAAAAGTGACTGAATTGATATCAATTTCATATAATTATTATGTTTCTATTAGAAATGAATGGCAAGTCTAATAGAGCAACTGTAGTACTGTAAGTGAAATTATTACACTATAATTCACATCAATCTGAGACAAATATTTATAGAGAAGCCCTGATTTTAATCGGACAGGTAAAGAGTTCCTGATTTCTTCTGAATGTAAAGTGCTCTGTCAGTCACATGGGCTTTAAAACGGGCTTAGACACATGATGCAGGCCTAATAATTACAATTTAAAAAGGCTTTAAATTGAAAGAGCTCCCCGGGCATTTCTTTCTCATTTCCAAAGATATTCATTTGAGCCGAGTGGAGAGATATTTTCCTAAAGGAAATATTTAATTAATTTCCACATATGAGCATAAGGGGTTCTACTGGATAATAATTACCATTTAATATTTCCATTGTGGTTTTTTCCCCTCTAATGCCGTTCACATGGAGATCAGCACCGTTATAAGCACGTATAAAACTCAATAATAAACACAATCCAAAGAGATTTTATCCATCTAACTCTATTTCCGCTTTTTTCTGTTAAAAGTATTTTTTGTGAATATGTTTCCATTGCATCCAACACATTTTGAGACATGCAGGTACACGCGCACATAGATAGGATAATAATAATGTGTGTTTGTTTCTCTTGAGCAAAAGAAAATATTGCATTATGGAGAAAAATAGCTGGCACTGTTCATTTTTGCTTTGATCATTTATGTGTTTATTTCACAGGGCTAAACAGAACAGGCCACAAACCAAATATTAAATTATATACTGTCACTGCAACACTGCTGTGTGTGTGTGTGTGTGTGTGTGTAAGAGAGAGATGAGAAATGAGAAGAGGTGATGATATCCGTTTGTTAATTTGCCCTTTCCTTAGGGGATTACTCAACCTTCTCATATTTCTCAATACACAGCACACAATCCATCACACAGACACACACACACTATCCCAGCATTGTCTCTTTGTGCTCAAACACACGTAAACACATCGACTCCATTCCTGTTTTATCTGTGTCATTAGAATTCTACCAAAGTCACTGCAGATGCACAATACACTATATAGTGATCAAACTAAATACTGAATAAATGTGTGTGTGTGTGTGTGTGTGTGTTTTTGATCATCACACACACACATTGTCAGTGAGTATCAACATTCCTCCAATTAACTCTCTCAAACTAAACCACTGCCCTGCAGCCAACACACACACACACACTGATTTTATCTTTACAAAATTAACTTAACATTTTTTAATGAATGCAAGCAGCATTAAATGCAAAACAATAGTAAAAAAAACATTAGCAACCTTCATTTTCTTGCTTCATACATTGTTACTCTGTGGTATAAAAATGTTACTACACTCAGAAAAAAAGGTACAAAAGCTCTCACTGGGATGGTACCTTTTCTAAAGGTACACCTTTGTACCTTATTTGTCCCTAAAGGGTGCATATTAACACCTTTTCAAAAGATACCACAATTTTTGTACCTAGTGTAGTGTGTAAATACTGTTATTTGTCCAGTTACTGGACAAATATCATTCTTATTTATAGTACTATTTCAATCCAAACATTTTATCTTTAGACTACTTACATTTTTAGCCTACAATAACTAGTAAAGCTACTGTAGTTAAAAATATATTTATATATAAAATATGTACGTGTGTGTGTGTGTGTGTGTGTGTGTGTTATTGTAGAACACACAGTGGTTGAAACTTCTGGAATCACAAAATGAATCTTGCTTAATTAATTTACTATATCAATATTTTTGTGAGTGCCAGTATTAAACCAACTAATAAAAGCAGAAAAACATGCACTCACACTTTAAAACAGCAACATTACCCTACAAAAACACAAGTTATGAAGACATAAAGAAGTAAAATTACCTTTCAGAATGTGTCACTGAAAAACCATGATCAAGCACTATTCTTAATATTCCTCATAGTGATTTCTGTGCAGAGATTCAAATGAATCGTTTGAATGATTAGGTGATTAATTTGCTCCAATTCATTTACACGAACAATTCAAACAAACTGGTTCACAGAGTAGTTAAGTAATTCATTAAGAGAGTAGCGTTTCTGTATGTGTGCTCGGGAAGGAAACTACTGTAAAAAATGATTTTCGAATTTGTAAATAAAACGATTATTGGAATATGTTTTACAAGAAAATACTATTTCAGCCTTTCTACTTCAAAATTACATGCTTAATTCAATGCGTTGCTTGCCATTTCTTTGTAATTAATTGCAATATTTACTACAGATTTCTGAGTGAAAATTGTTTCTGTACCATTTAAGATAACCGAATGAAATAAATGTTAGCTTTAAATAAAATGTGTCCATGTGTGTGCATAAATGTATAGAGCTGTTCAGTATTTGATGACACTAAACGCTTCATTCCACTGAAAATGGAGGGATTATTGATCAGACAAATAACATATAGATACACACACTCGACAGCACACACTTTTCTCTTTCTTCTGTGATCTGTTCTCTCTCTCATGGCCGTGGGTGAGCCTCAGGGCTACATAAAGCTCCTAAAAGGCATGTCATTCTCTTCTGTTGTCTGAATGGTGTGTGTGTGTGTGTATATATATTTATTTATTTATTTATTTTTAATTTTTTTTGTTGTTGTTGAAGGAAGTCTCTCATACTCACCAAGTCTGCTTTTGTTTGATCAAAAATACTGTAAAATCAGTAATACTGTGAAATATTATTACAACTTCAAAAGACTGTTTTTCTTTTCATTTTAAAGAACGACCAAAGAATTACAATTTTCAGAAGTGACAGTAAAACATTTATAATGTCCCAAAAGATCTTATTTCAAATAAATGCAGTTCTTTTGAACTTTGTATTCATCAAAGAATCCTGATAATAAAATGTATCACGGTTTCCACAAAATATGAAGCAGCACAACAGTTTTCAACATTGATAATAATAATGAATGTTTCTTGAGCAGCAAAACGGCATATTAGAATGATTTCTGAAGGATCATGTGACACTGAAGACTGGAGTAATGATGCTGAAAATTCAGCTTTGCATCACAGGAATAAATTATATTTTAAAATGTAGTACAATAGAAAACAGTTATTTTAAACTGTAATAATATTTCACAGTATTATAGTATTACTCAGTCGCCTTTGCAGCATAAGACAAACAAACTTTTCTTGTGAAAGTAGGTTGTGCCCTTGTAGCTTCACGAGGGTCATTAAACTAATTATCACTGCAGCTTCACTAAAAAACATCCAATCATCTATACAATTCTGGATCATTGATCAATTATGAATCATGCTGTGTCCTTAAAGGAAGATAAATCTGTGCCTATTTCAAGATGCAGTGGGATTTAATTCTTAAAAATTAGATTAAATATGTTGTAATTAAAGTTGTTATTCGTTGTATTAACAGAAGAAATTATAACAACATAACAAAGAAATATTTGCAATGTGAAAAGTGTGTGCAAATGAAATGTGCATGAAAAAATACCATTGACAATACAATCTTTTACCACTGACTTCTGTTGTATGTATCTTTTATATTCCACAGACAAAAGAACCCCATACAGGTTTGGAACAACATGCGAGTGAGTAAATGATGAATTTTCTATTTTTCTCTTTATGCCACATTTAGAACATGTCTGGTCATAACATTATATAATAATGTGTGAACCTGAAGAGAAGTGACTTCATACATCCACTAAAATCACCAGAACACCAGCTGATCAAAAGACATTAAGCAGAAATGATGATGAAACGTTAGTTTAAAGAAAAGACCCTGCAGCATTTAAGACAGATACAGAATAAGTGTGAATTAAGTAGCAAAATATATTTCGGGGCCAGTATACATTAAAACATAAGACAATTTTTTGAATAAATGGTTTAAATAAATTAAGTTCTTTAAAAAAAAACAGATTTCAATACATATTACTAGATCAGTATAAAAAGTCCCCACCATTAGAGAAAAATTTCGTTTGCATGCCATAGCAAATAAAAAATGAGAATAATGTGATAACGATTACTTGCTTTAAATTAATGTTTGTTCTTTCACCAGCTGTTAGAGAGAGAGAGAGAGAGAGAGAGACAGATGGATGGATGAGTAATAACTTTCTTTAGCCTGAGGAATGTGAGTGACAGTGATATGAATGTAGGAACTGGGAGAAGGTTTAATAAAATCTAATACACACACACACGCACACAACAAATCAAATCTAACTCGCGAAACAGCTTGTCGAGAGAGAGAGAGAGAGAGAGAGAGAGAGAGAGAATTAAACATTACAGGTTCACTCATGTAGATCGTGTCATTTGATTGTATCAGTGAGTGAGTCTTATATGCATCACGTTCCCTCACAAAATCAACTCTATTTCTATCAAATCAACGTCACAGCCGTCTTCATACCAGTCACATATACAGTCACTCACACACACACACACACACCGCTGCTGCATCATACTGAATGCAAAATGGGTGTTTGATACATAAGAAACGATTGCATCAAAAACCCTCAAAATGTAAATGACTGTACAGTTATATGGCCATATACATTTATATCTTCTTTCAAGATTTTGATTAGTTTTATTGGCACAAAGCTTTGTATGGCTGCTTGAAATCTTATATTTAATATATATGTATGCATTTAGATGCTTTTATCGAAAGCATGGTTGTGTTATATATATTAAATCTAATATAAATTTTATATATATATATATGTGTGTGTGTGTGTTATTATTAATATTAAAAATAATATAAAATGTAATCAATATAATAAACAATATGTAATATATATATATGTATATATATATATATATA